>NW_024879399.1:1250-94745 GCF_018340385.1 Cyprinus carpio | reverse complement strand
ACCCTTAAAACCGGCCATAAGGAACGATTAACTTCGATTTCACCAGTAAAAAAGGGGGGGTTTAAAAAAAAAAAAAAAAAAATTTATGGGGTTATAAAAAAGGGGGTAAACTTAATTTACATTGAAAATGTGTTTTGGACCAAATTTTCCCAGCCCACAGGGAAAGAAAAAAAAATAAAAAAAATAAAAAAAACCCCTGTAGGCCCCCAAAACCGGTTCCAGTTTAAATAACCCAGAATTGAGTCACTGGATTAAAAACACTTGTGCCCCCCCCTCCCAGGAGAATGAGGACCGGGAATCAGAGAACGGGCCCCCCGTGGGCATTGTTTAGTTCCCCGTTTCATGACGCTTCACGCGGAACTGAGAAATCTAAAACCGCCTTTTTAATTCCTTTCCCGATTATATTGAAAGAGCGCCCCTTCTTTGCCGCGGGGAAAAGAGCTTAACATGACCCATCATTTGTTTTTGGGGGACGTTCCCTTTGCTTCATTAGAATAAAATTTCCCTGTGTTGAAGCAAAACAGTTTAAAAAGAAACCTGGGTTTTGGAGGTATTAAAGCTCTGGAGTAAACTCGGGCACGCGTTTCCGTTCTTTGCCCGCAAGTGAGGGGATCCAGATCGGGATGCTTTAAAAAAAACCAATTGGGTATTTTTCCGCCCCTTCAGACGTCCCGCACCCCGGAGATTACGGTCTGCACGGCCCCAATCGTCCTTGTTTGCTTGAGGGATCCAGAAAACCCGAGTGTGTTCGTTAATCACTTTTTTCTGCTCTTCTTTTCCCCCGATTAAAAGTAACTTTGGCAATTTTCGGGATTGTTGTCAGGGAGCGCAGCCTTCGTGCCATTGCCCCAATCACAAAATGTCCTAAAACGCTTTATAGTGATGCCATTTGTCTTCCATGTCCCCCGGGCCCCTGTGCGGCTGCTTTTTTTTTTTCAATTTGGCGGGATGATGGTGAAAGATAACGAGTTTCCGCTGTTAATCTCAGACCAGCGGCAAAAGAAAAAAAAAAACCCCCAAAGAAAAAAAAGGTGAACAACAGTAAAATAAGGGCTACATATGCGGAGCTCAACTAAAGTGCTCTTGGTCATAAAGGCACTACCCCCCCCCAAATTTAGCTTTATAGAGATTGCAGCAGACAATGAAGGATATTTTGTTTCTTCCAACCATTCTCTGTATTGTCTTTTTTTCTCAAATATTTTCATTTCCATTTGTTACTTCCCTTTCTCCTAAGGAATTTTTGGAGAAAATCTGAAAAGCTGTTGATACTAAAATGAAGATTATGAAATTATCAAGTCTCTTATCTAAGTTTAGGAAAAACAAAACCCCTGACAATACATTTTTTCCCTTTGGGTTTCGGAAGGTTTTGGGAGCATATTTTTCCGGTTTTAAGGGGAAAAATTTTGAAAAAGGGAAATGACTATCTTCAGAAACATTGTCTTTTTTTTTTTTTTTGATGGATTTTGTATAAATCCACTGAAAATACAGCGCTGCTTTGCTCCAGGGAATCATGGTAACGGGTTTATTTTTGCTTTTTCCAAAAGCCCCCTACTTCAGAGTGTGAATTGCATTTCATTTAGCCTGTCTATGTTTGTTGCCCTCAATTTTTAAATGTTAACTTTTTTATGCAAAAAAATTAAAAAATTTGTATAAAAAAATATGTAAGGAAAATAAAATAAAATCTCAATGGCAAACCCCAAACCCCTGCCCTTTGTGCTTTGGGTCTCCCGTGTTTTTTTAAAACAAAAAAAAAAAGGAAAAATTAACAAAAACATACAAAAAACAATCCCGTTTCACCCGGGATGAAATGCTGAACATTCGGGGAGAACCACCACAAAATCTTTTTTGGGGTTTCAATTATTTGAGGTTTTAAATGAAAAGTTGTTGCGGCGGAGCAGCAATGGGTGATTTAAAAAGCTCCGGGCCCGCGGGGGGGGGAAAACAATGGGGCCACTTGTCCCGGGCTCGGGAAGTGGGAAATTTTTAAAAGCCCGGGGGGGGTTTGCACCATTGGGGAAAAATTACTCTCTACCCAACAAAAAAGGAAAGAACAAACCCTTTTTGCCTCTGGGATAAAAGGGTTTTCCCACCCCTGTTGCTCTGTGTTTTTTACAGAAACCTGGCTTAATTGACACAATTTCCCAAAAGCGGTTCCATCCCGCCAGCTTTTTAAACTTTTAGGAATCGGATGGGAGAATCAACAGGGAAAACGCGCGGCAGCGGGGCATGGGTTTTACAAACAAAAGAACCCGGGGGTCAAACAGCTGCTCCACCAACACCGGTGCCCCTCAGGGCTGCGTTCTCTCCCCACTGCTCTTCTCCCTGTACACAAATGACTGCACCTCTAAAGACCCCTCTGTCAAGCTCCTGAAGTTTGCAGACGACATTACAGTCATCGGTCTCATCCAGGACAGTGACGAGTCTGCTTACAGACAAGAGGTTGAGCAGCTGGCTGTCTGGTGTAGTCTCAACAACCTGGAGCTGAACACTCAAAACAGCGGAGATGATCGTGGACTTCAGGAGAAACCCCTCTACACTCACCCCACTCACCATCATAGACAGCACTGTGACTGCAGTGGAGTCATTCAGGTTGCTGGGAACCACCATCTCTCAGCACCTGAAATGGGACAATCACATTGACTCCATTGTTAAAAACGCCCAACAAAGGTTGTACTTCCTTCGCCAGCTGAGTAAGTTGAACCTGCCACAGGAGCTGCTGAAACTATTCTACTCAGCCGTCAGTGAGTCTGTCCTGTGTACTTCAATAACTGTCTGGTTTGGTTTAGCTACAAAATCAGACATCAGAAGACTACAGAGAATGGTTCGGACTGCTGAAAGGATTATTGGTGCTACCTTGCCCAGCCTTCAAGAACTGTATACATCCAAAGTGAGGAAAAGGGCTCAGAAAATCACTCTGGATCCCTCACATCCAAGTTATCCCCTTTTTGAACTTTTGCCATCTGGCCAGCGCTTCAGAGCCGGAAATACCAGGACAGTCAGGCACAAGAACAGTTTTTTCCCCCAGGCAATCTACCTCATGAACAGTTAAACGTTCCCCACTTATGCAAGAAAAAAAAAATTAAGCAATATCCTTATATTTATTTGTTACCACCTCCATCCTAGTACATCCCTGCATCTCACTCTTACTCTATTCCATTATCATCTATAGCACAACTGGTCATACAATTTATTTATTTTTCGATTTATTTGCAATATTTGTCTATTTATATTTCCCTTTTCTTTTCTTTTCTTTTCTTTTCGTTTTTTTTTTTGCCTGTGTGTTGTTGTTGTCTCTGTGTACTGGAAGCTTATGTCACTAAAACAAATTCCTTGTATGCGCAAGCATAGTTGGCAATAAAGGTCTTTCTGATTCTGATTATATTCACAATGATTAAACTTGATTAATTCATATTTGATTAATGAAAATCTTATACAGTGTCTACCAAATTGGCATCGGACGATGTCTACAGTGAAACATCGTGATGGACGATGACATTGGGGGGCGTGGTTAGGGGTGTGCCCGAAGCGTGACACAAATAACATGTTCTACTGAGCCACTAAAAGGTTAGCCGTTTGCTAGTGGTGGCATGTTGCATTACAGTACTTGAAAGTTCACTTACTACATACACAGAGTAAGGAGAAATGTCTGATAGGACGATGACGAATGATTTGCAGATCCTGAGCACCACTGACAAACATCTAATCCTATCAAATGTGTGGTAAGTACTGCTGCTCCATAGTTTAGAGTCCTTGTGATCGCGAATCTCAAAAGTGAATGTGTAAGTAAATGAGGGCGCGCAATCGAAAGCTGTTTCAATAGCGGCTCCTTGATGCCTGCAATTTAGCTATATACAGTCGCCTAAAAAAACAAGGTCTTTACTATCCATTGTGGATAAAGCTATGCTTATGGTACATGATTAAAAAAAGCATTATTTACATGCATATAAGACTACTTGAATTATTAAAGGAATATACAAAAATCCACAATTACCTCATGCATGCATACAGGTAGAACAGTATATCAATTAATGTGAGAATTAATGTTTTTTCATTGAATATGATATGAGTTATCAAGCATGTTCACATCTTCTTCATAGTAGCCTGCAGGTAAATGGACAGACCATATATTTGATCAGTTTATTTTTCGTTCAACATTAAATCTTTCATGAAATCTTTCTACATCAGTTGCTTACTGCATTGAAAGGTGTCTCCTTACCTTAATAAAGACTGTTAATAAGCTGTTTGTTTTATCTTCATTTTATTTTTATTTTTTATTTTTTTTGCAAATCCTTTATGGTTTTGTAAAGAGTTTTCAGATATACAGGCACTTCAACTTCATGGTATATTTACTGAAATCCTTCTCAGCTCTTCCCAGGCATTGCTGTTGATTTAACTTGTTGAGTTATACTGTTTTAGAATAAAGCAGAAAGTTATGATCAAAGTCCCTTTGTGTCCACAGTTCATTGTGTGCAAAGGCTTGAACTTTCATTTTTATATTCACATCATTTCACAATTATGCCATCATTCATAACACACTGTTTATCAGTATGCCAAAGGACCAAATCACAACTTTTGTTGAGGGGCCACAAACATGATGAAGTCATGAGAAATTAATGCTTAGTTAATGATGACTACTGTATTTGGATGTTAACAGAATTCACACACTATGTGCTGTGATTGGCCAATGTTGGGGTCTGTCCATTTACGTGCAGGCTACTATGAAGAAGATATGAACATGCTTGATGACCCATATCATATTTAATTAAAAACATTAGTTCTCACATTGATTGAGAACCTATTCTAGCCTGTATGCATGCATGAGGTAGTTGTGCATTTTTGTATATTCCTTTAATAATTCTAGTCTTACATGGATGAAATAATGTTTTTTTTTTAATCATGTACCATAAGCATATCTTTATCCACAATGGATAGTAAAGACCTTGTTTTTTGTGAACAAAGAAAACATCATGATCATGTGTAATAAATCATAAATCATTATGATGTACTCATCTTACGTAATGTCTTAATTAAGGTGTTGTTCATCCATGAAGTCATGAATGAAAGACTATGAACTCATGTTAGTTCCTGATAATTCATAATTCACACATTGATTTATGCCATACCTGTCAACACTCCCGTTTTCCCGGGAGTCTCCCGTATTTCACACCCATCTCCCGCCCACCTCCCGTTTTGTTATTTCTCCCGGGAAACTCCCGTAATTTGAATGGCCCTACCTCGTTATATGAATAATCACATAAATACATTATTTTAAGGTTGTCCAGTTGCCAGATCTTGTATGAAACACATCCTTCTCACACAGTAGATACATCATACAATTTTGAACCCATTTGTGACCTCAACCTGGCAACCTACAGCTCTGTTGCGCAGTTGATATCTGCGCAGGTAGACGGGGGAATTTGAATCAAGCATCACTAAAAATGGCATTAGAAAGCTCAGGTGGTGCTACTGCAAAAATAACTTAATATAGCTGTAGTAGTATTTAAAATGAAGGTGTTTCCATGTACTTCAAGTACATGAAATTTCTTGTTACATGTTCCACATGCACCACATTGTTTCCTTTTATGTAATATAAAATTATGTAATAATTTTATGTAATATAAAATTTGTTATAATTTGTTATAACCGCCCCGCCCCCCGGAGTCTCCCGGATTTCGGTATCCAAATGTTGACAGGTATGATTTATGCATGAATTCATGGTAATTCATGTACCCTTACCGTAAAGTGTTACCCAATGATTTAATGTATTATTGAGTTTTAAATGGTTTACATGTTTTTTTGTTGTCCATTTTATTCCTCTTAACATCTTAAGTGTGTGTATGTCTTTAAGAACTTTATGGTTGGCCTGTCATGTAACTAGTCAAGCAGGAAGCAGGAAGTACTGGATAAGAGAGCAGCATGACAAACAAATGGGGGTGACAGTCACCAAACTGGATTGAGGAGTTACCACTTTCAGAGCTCACCTTTCTAGACACCATCTATGAACTTTGGATTACACTTTCTGTGGATTGTATAAACACTGGGGGACACTCACATTGGACTTATCAACACACTGGGATTCTTGGACTGTTTTAGGGGATAAACAATCAAACTGTATTCCTTTAACAGACTGAGTTTACCTAGTTTTATTGTGTTGTTTTAAAGTCTTTTATGTGAACATTGTAAATACACCAATCCTTTTTAAACCAATTTCCTTTTATGTCTCATTCTTTTAATCACTAGTCATCTCTCATAGTTAAATCTGACCCCATTTTACTCTTGTAACTCAGCTTATAGGGCCGAGTGTTACAATTGTATCACCGAAGGTCAGCAGCAAATGTTGACATTTAGTCTAGAACTACAGTAAACATCATGTTTACACCACAAACATACAGCACCTCTGCAATTGCTCCTGATTTCTCTCAGCATGGGAAGAGGAGAGCTGTCAGTAAATAAGTGAGAAAAAGAAACTGCCTTTACTCATTTGAAAAGTCAACTTGCAACTTGCATTTATAATGCATTACCCCCTACACCGTTCAGGGTACTCATTTCATCAGTACCAAAACAATGTCAAATTAACAAATAGAATTTTGTATCAGTGTCTCAGAGGATTAACTCCATATGGCTATTAAGTGAACTGACTTCCTGTTTGGTATTGTACATGTCAGTGTGAACACTAATAAAGGAGATTGTTGCCTATAATAGCATGGTTGAATAAATGAAACCAACAGAAACTGTACTATCCATCTAACATGCGTTTAAATGAATAATGTCGCCATCATCTCCAATACCTTCACTGTCTCTGCTCCTCTCTGGTGGAAGACACAGCTCTTCTATACATACTATAACAAATGTAGAATCGACGGTGTCTTGTAATTCAGCTTCATTCATCGCACCCAAAGATAAACTGCAGTGCTTTACAACTATAGGACACGAAGAGCTTATAACCGCTACCCTTTTTTGAGTTTATGGCTATATTTCAGAGTAAGGACAGAAAGCTTAACTCTAGGTATTATTAAATGAATATCAATCTCCTATGGATTTACCTAACAAAGTACATGAAGCAACACAACCAAAACTTGCAGTGAATCGCACATATATTCAGCAACCCCATCAATCATCACAAACATTTACATTGCACAGAAAACAGGGAGGGGGGGCGGAAGGGGAGGGGGGGGGGGGGGGACCAAAATAGAATAAGACATGGTACACTGTTAGCTTATGTGAATGCACAAGTGTTTGTTAACACCCCCCCCATAAGGAGTCCTAAGGGTATTTTTTTGGGCCTGGAGACCGTTTTGTCATGCCCTGACATTTTGGGCTTTTTTTCAGTTTCTTATAAATATCGTTAAATGGCTTATAGAAAGATCTAACTCTCAACTTGTAATCAGCACAAACCTAGGCGAATAATAATATGGTGAAGGCACAATGTATGTCCATGATTGTGTTTTTATTAGAAAAAAAATGGTATGCTTGGTTAGTGAATAACAACTAAAAATTTTAAATCACTCACTGAAATAAGGGCACTAAAAACACATACAGAAAATGTGTTTCCCAGGAATTTTGAGAAACTGTGTAGCTGGTAGCATAGAAATTTGTTTTTTTTCTAAATGATGTGACAATCCTCTTGTTTACTCCCTTACAGAAAACAATAATTGATTTAAATTTCTAAGGCCACTTTTGTGGTTTAAAATAAAAGTCATTGCGCGGTAGGCGTCAAAAATATCATGAATTCCACCACCTGAGAAGACAACGGCCACATCAATGAGTGCAGAATGAGCCTTTCAGTCAGGTATGTGAACTCGTACTGTCAAAAAACTTTTGACTGGTACTTTTTGGAAATCGAGCATCGCTACGGCCTTGTGTCTCGTTATAGCAGCGGGAAGTGGATGTGAGCTCGAGGCCACAACACTCGCTCGCTGGAACCAATCGTCAAGCTGGAATTCTGATGGTTCTCCTGTCCACGGAAAACAGTGGAGGTTGATAGCGAACAGGCACGGATGGGGTGAGGCCAGTTGGTACTCTGTCGAAGGGCGTTCTGTGCTACTGTCCCAAGGGAAAGGAAGTGGTTCAAGCTGTGGATATTTCTTGGTCGTATGGCAAGGGGTATTGGACAAGTTCTGGATCTTCGGCTTCGATTGGCCGTTTTGTCTGGGGATGGTTACCCGGAGCAGGGTACATCGTGCCCCCAAGTAGGGGGAAGAAGGCCTCCACACCCAGAAAAGAACCGGGGAACCTGTCTGATATCCTCAGGTAGCCCAAAGTTCTGGAAGACATGGGGAGAATAGGTGTCCAGCCGTTTCCAGGGCAGTTGGTAATCCTGGCCGTAGGAGTTAACTTACAGTGCTTTTAGAAAAGCGATCCGCACAACAACAAAGACACCTGTGATACCTTCTGTTTTCAGGCAGGTCAATCACAAAGTCAATCCCTGATGGGACCAGGGCCGTGGAGGAACAGGTTAGGGGCCATGAGTTTGCCTGCCGGAGTGACGATGGAAGAGTGGAAAGAATAGCACGACTGAGCAATTTCGGAGTACTGATGACATCCCGGACATATGGTCCACCAGTACCGAGCTTGGAGGAGCGAGAGGGTCTGTTGGCTGCCTGGATGTCCAGAGCCCGGTATACAGTGGACTGAGCCCAGTGAAGCCTCCCGGGAGCGGGTTTCATTCGGTAGCCGCTTTGATTCCCGCCCCAACTCCAAAATGGGGCTATGACATGGTTGGAGGTAGTATAGGTGGGGTCAGATGGAGGTCAGGGGAGTGTAAACGAGAGGGCACACCCTTTGCATTTGGTTTTCCAGGGGGGGGAGGTGATTTTGAATTTGAATTTGGGTGAAGAATGGGCCCGGGGGGCCTGGGGGGTTTCGTCAGGGGATCACGTAGGTTTTGGAGTTTAATGAATAAAGGGTGGTTTGTTCAAGCCAATGCCTCCTTACAAAGGGAACTTGTAGCCAAAAACCCCCGGGGCCCCCTGTCGAAATTTTTGCCCCCCTTGGGGTCAGTTTTTTGGAGAAGATGTGCAAAGCGGGAGGGGGAGGTACCAAAACTGCTGGGCAGAAAGGCCCCCCACCGGGGTGAAAGGTGTCAACTCGCCCAAAAATGGTGACTAGGTTTCGGGGGGGAAAGGGGGACCCATGTGAAGGCATTTTGAGTGTTTGGGAAGGCTTCGGGGGGGGGGGAAGTCCGGGGACGGGGGACTTGGGTTTTCCCTCGGGAGGGTGGTCAATGGAGCTGTATTAAAACTGAAATCTTGAATAAAGATCGAAAAATTTTTGCAAACCCCAAGAACCTCTGGGGTTCCACTGACTGGGGAAACGTGTGGGGGTTCCCTCCCGGGGCCCTTGATACCTTTGGGTGATGTTATACCAAAAAACGTACCTGGAGGGTGGAAATTCCATTTCTCCAGTTCGGAATAGATGGTGTGTCTTAGTTTTGTAGAGGTTAGAAAGTTTTAAATGTTGACAGATTGAAATTCAAAAAGCCATTTTTTTTAAAGGTTTTTAAAATTTACAATATGTGTTTTGATTTCAATGTTTAAGGGAATGCCCACAGTAGCAGCTCAACAGAAAAAAAGTATGCCCAAATAACTTTTTCTAAAGGGAATGCAAAACCCCGCGCTGCCCCTTTGGTTCTGCAGTGATCAGTGAAAAATGAAAACAAATGGTGGAGGGAGGGGATGAAAACCCTTTAATAATTTTGTATAGAAGACATGTTTTGAGTTTTTGACCATGGTTTTCCCAAGAGTAATCTGGTTTTGAAAATTTGGGACAATGATGAAAAATTTTTGGGTTTTTTATACGGAATTTTAACATTTTGCTTGAAAGTGACTGCAGGGTTCAGGGGAAAAACCCAGCTTGTCCCCCGATGGGTAGACAGAGAGATAGGGAAAAATCATAGGGGGGATGACTTTTTGTGCCTGTGTGGACTTTGAGGGGAAAGGTAAAAATTATGAGGTTAAATTTGATGCTTTTACAGAATTTTTAATGTGAGTAAATGAAAACTTTAAATCAATAAAACCCCAGTTTTTGTTTCGGGCCCTGATTGAGCCTTTCCCCCCGAAACAAAATATTTGGCTCAAACTAAAGTTTTTTTTGGGGATTTTGTGAAAAACATTGCTATGTGTTTGATGCAGGCAGGAGGATTGTTTTTAAACCGCTGTAATTTTTCCCCTGGTTTTAGTGAGCTTCTCGGCCACCAGAAATTTCTTACCTAAACATTACTACAGTGTCCAGAACTCTGAAAGAAACTCAGGACAGACGGATGGAAGGTATTAATATAAAGTGAAAACAATAGAGGCCCTAAAATAGCCCTTGAGGAAGCCCGGGGGAAAGATAAGGGGGCGTTTTAAAAAAGAAGGACTCGTTTGGAGACGGTCGTGAGTAAGACCCGTTATTTTAAACGCATCCCGGGAAAAATTAAAAATGCATAAATTTTGCCAGCAAAAAATATAATTTCAGTACAAAAAACCTTCCCGAGATCCAGGAAACCGCACCAACAACCCCCCCCGGGGCCAACAGAGCCTTTTGTTTTCAGTAAAGGGAAAAGTCGCAGTCTCGGGGGAGAATTGGGTCTAAAACCAAATGATAGGGGGGAGAGCAAAGGGGGTTGGGATTTTGATGGGTTTAAAAATTTGTTTTTTATTAGTTTCTCTGCAACTTTGACACTGTAGGAAAATATGATGGGGCGTAGTTTGTGGAATGAGGATTCCCCTTTTGAAAATTGGGGCCCAAAGGGTTTCCCCGCTTGGGTATTTTGTGAAATAAAATGTTGATTTTTTGGTGATGGGGGATGTGAAGATGTACTTGTGCCTTGGCTTACCGTATCCCTACAAAAAAAATCTTTGCATTTTTATTGCTGAGTGATTTTAAGGTTTGGGTCCTTGATTCTGTGCATTAATTAAAATAAAAAAGAATTGACTTTGTCTTTGACGGGGTTTTTATGTTCTTGGGTAAAACAGTTTGCTTGTTAGCCACAAATCAATAAAAAAAGGATTAAATGCTTTGATAACCCAAATTGTTTGCAATTTTTATTTATTTTAATTTTTGGAGTGTTTTGTTCTTTGGGGGTACCCATTTTTTTTAAATGGTTTCCCCAAATTTTTTTAGTATTTTATGGGGTTTTTCAATTATGGTGAGAAAGAAGTCTGCCTTTTTTTTAATGATCTTAAAAATTTATTTCTCCATGGTGAAACGTCCCCCCTTTTGAGTTGATTTAGTTTTTTTTTGCTATTTTAAGGTTTTCGTTTTCTTTTTTTAGATGGGTTGTTTTCCAGGGCAGATTTTCTGTTTTAAGATTTTTTTTTGGGAAAATTTTTAATAGTTTTCCCGTGATGAAAATTTTTCGTTTTTTCCCCTAACAAAAATAAAAATATCATCCCCCTTGAATTTGGGTTTTGGGGCCACAAAGTTTGAAAATTTTTTTTGGGAATTTTGGAAGTTTTTTTTTCCCTTAGAAAAATGAGAAAAGTCAAAAATGATAATCCATTAAAGAACTAACGGAAAAATCCCAAAAACTCCTTCAAAACCCGGAATAAGGGGGGCATTGGCGCGCCATTACGCATAAGCAGTACTAGTAGTGCCCGGAAGGGGGGCTGTATTAAACCTCATCAACTTTTAGAATAACGTACGCGGTTATAGGCGCTCGAAGGTTCAGCTTGGAAAGAGTGGGTCCACAGAGTTCTCACGGGCGGCAGGGAACAGGGGAAGTGGATAACGAGCGTTTGACCATCTGAGAGTTCGGGCTCTGTAGTCGATGCATGGCCGCAAGCCCTGTCTTCTTGCCACGCAGAAGAAGAAGCTGAGGCAGCGGAGAGTGGACGGTCGGAATGAATTGCATGATTGAGAGCCGCCTGGACCGTATTCGCCATAGCCTTGCGCTCGGGCATGGGACATGTATACACTCTACTTGGGAGATTGCTTCAGGCAGCAGGTCTATGGCACAGTCCCATGGCCTGTGCGGTGGGGTAAGTTAGTGGCTGCCTGCTTGCTGAAAACATCCTGGAAGCACCATCATTAGATGGGATCGATTGGGGTGACATTAGGCTCGGATCTCTCGATGAGGGTGGATGCCACTTGAAAACTGGTGATTGGTTGCTGGACGTGGAAGGGCCAGTGGACAATGTTGATGGCAGAAACTGGCTCCATGCGAACTACCTCTCTGGACGTCCCATATGATTTCTGAAGAGTTTTAACGCGAGCCAGGGGCGTCACAGGCTGATATCCACCATTGGTCCCTCCGAGTAACCAGGAAGTGAATTTCCCTCTTCATGTAAAAGCTACAATCTTGAGGGTTAATGGAGATGCCTGAAATTTCACCCACCCACGTCCTAACGGTTTTTCCTATATGGGTTCCACTCGGAACTCCTGGGCATGCACGACCACAAGGCAAATGGAGACGACTTTGTGAGATGAAGTTGCCCGAGGAGCCCGAGTCGACCAATGCTGAAAAACAAAGACAGAGCAGTGTTGGAGGTGAGTAGTTGGACTCTTACATGGTTGGAACGCGTGGATTACAGGGTTCTGTTTGAATAGTATTCACCGTAGGACGTGGGAGCTTGAGGGGGCAGGCACGGATGACATGACCAGTTGCAGCAGAATAAAGGCAGAGTCCCAGCCACAAGCCTGCATTTACGTTCCTCGGGGTATAGTTAAGTAGAATCAACTTGCACATGGCTCTGGTACTGGAGGGCTGTGCTGGTGGAAAGCCAGACTGGTGGGCAGCTTCGGCGGTCGGGCAGGCAGCTCGGTGTTGTGAAAAGGCACAGATTAACCTTTTAACAATAAAGTTCTCCAGTCTGATGGAATCCTCGTTAGATCGCCATTGAGCACCGATCCGGGGATTAAGACATTGGCGATAAGTGCTTGAAAGAGAGCTGCTTCGTTCCACATCCACTAGCTGCGCCACCGGTCACAATGTTCAAAGCGTTCCTACGACACTATTAGCATCCCATATGGCCTTTGCCCATTGCAGGGCGCGGCCCAGACAGTAGAGAAATTAAGACAGGCTACCTTCGTTATGGTCGGTGGAAGAATTGTCTGTGGTTGCGCCTCACATATATAATGAGACTTGTAGTAGAAACCTGCCACATCCAGCTGGTTACTCCCGCATACTGACACAGGCAGCGCCAGTGGTACTGGCAGAGGCAGATTGGGGAGTGGATGTAAACAGTGACGTGACATACAGGCCAAGTATGGTGACCCATACTCAGAATTCGTGGCTCTACATTAACCCATCCAAATTCCACACCACACAGCAGTGAACACCAACACAACGTGAACACACCCCAGAGCAGTGGGTAGCCATTTATACTGTGGAGCCCGGTGAGCAGGTGGGGGTTCTAGTGCCTTGCTCAAGGGCACCTCAGTCATGGTATTGCCGGCCCAAGACTCAAACCACAAACTTAGGGTTAGGAGTCTAACTCTCTAACCACTAGGCCACGACTTCACCATGTAGATGTGAGTGCTGCATGGAGATGGTTGCCCAGCTCTTGCAGAAGGTCTGCAGAGAGCGGGTGACTGGGGATTCATATAGTTGTCTGTTTGGTCCGGTCCTTCTGTCACAAACCAGATATACAGACGGAGGATTAGTTAAGCAGATTAGTTTATTTACAGGATGGCAGTAGGACAACGATCTATGGTAAGTCACTGAAAAGGATGAAGCCCAGAGCTCTGGAGAGTGAGACGGGGGAGACAGCAATGGAGAATCACTGGAGATTGCAAATGGGGATCTGCGGGCAGAGAAAGATCAAGTTTAGAGGAGATAGGTCGGGGCACCAGTTCAGAGTAGGGGAATGGTAGATCCGGACGCCGGAGAAGTTAAGGGCGTGATGATGGCGTATCCAGGTGATGCGAGTGCTGGGTGCAGGATGCAGGTGATCCAGTACTCCAAGTGATTGGGATCGGGAGTGACTGTAGGAGCAGGTGCTGGTGATGAATTGGTGGTGACTCGTGACTGTGCGTTCCTGACAACCTTAGTATATGCATAGGCCTAATTCATTGAGGAAACCAGACTGCCAATAACAAAGACAAATATATTTTAACACGATCACCCCACAAATCATAGGACCATATTAAAATAGTATGATTTTCCAGGAAACTCAAAAAACTGAACGACACTTGCGTCCCTTTTCTTGTGCAATTATGAACAGTGATGCAGCCACAGTCCTAAACGCAAAATTACAAAGTCATAGCAAATACCAGAAGATGCATAGATGATAATAAATGGCATCCAATGATAATAATTGACGCACATATATGTCGTTCCATGCGGTCCACTTATCAGTAATATTTCCAGCGCGCTTGATACAATTACACCTCAGATGATCGGCGATACACCCATGACCGGGTTATAACCTGCTCAAAAACCATTTACACCAGAGCAGATATGTAGGAACAGCAAGCTTAGTTCTAGTCATCACACACAAGCATACTTTTATATGTCGAATTTACTCTACAAAACAAAAAACTCGAGTTATAAAAACATCTACATCTCTTCGCGAAAACAGCGTGTAGCCTATCACAGCCAACGTTCTGTATAATCATTCTGTACTCTAAAACATAAGACGATAGTAACAGTATTAATTCATATTACGTGTATATAGTACTGCTGTCTATTTTATAAAACAACACAAAACAAAAAAACATCCTGGAGTCATGATACATTCGTGCAATGATGAATCCTGCATAATGTTTCACATGATTAGACATTTAGGTCACTGTAATATAGTTTGAAAAAAGGTCTAACTGGTCATAATGGTACAAGTTATGTGACAACTAATGCAAGTAGGTTAATAAAAAAAAAAAATTACTCATTGGTCAAATGAGGATACATGGATCAAGCTGCCGCAATTCTGTTTTTCTGAGGTAATCAAAAGCTTATATCCTCTCAGCTTGTCTTATTCTAGCGAACTTCTGTCTTATTTACTCTCAGCGTGTTTTCTTCTGAGCTTAAATTCTGTCGTAGTCCTCTCAGCCATGTCCTTTTTTCTGAGCTTAATTTATGTCTTAGTCATCTCAGCCCGCCTTTTTTCCAGACACAAAGTAGACGTGAGAGAATTTTGAGGAAAGTTCTCACTGCTTTGTTTGCTGTGATTGGGAAATTTACAAGACATGAATGGTCTTGTGGTTGATTATCATATCCAAAAGCGGAAAGCAGATTGTGTGGCTAGTGAACAACAGTAGACATCACACTGGAGCCTCGTGTTGGTTTTCCTATAGATTACTTTATCACAGAAATATTGGTTTGGCGATACGATTTGCTTCATTTAATTAAGAACAGGTCAAAGCTTTCAATAGATTAATATCTGGTGTCTTGTGTGTCAAGTGATTGTGCTGAGTTTCAGTTTTATTTTAGTGACACGTTTCTAAATTGAAGATCATGGGAGAACAAGGCGGCAGGACACGTGCACCCTGTTGTTTTTTCTTTATTTACAAAAACGCACAAAGCTGTTGATGTTAGGTAGTGTGTATACAAATTAAAAAAGTAGACACTTTACAACTTATACTGATCTATTGATATTATCTGTATGATCAAACAAACCGATGGAAATAATTTAAGTTCCTGTAGGGGCAGTGCATTGTCGACCCAGAGGGTTAACTGGCAGGTGGGTTCAGTAGGGGAGTTCTTAAAGGCGCGGTTATCCGCTGGGCTGACCCCCTCCCACCCTGAAGGTGTAAATTGAGGGCCATAGCTGCTTACCACCGCCCCCCCTCTTGTGGTCAGGTCGTGTGGGCAGAGACCCTGGCGGTTACACGTTTCCTCCAATATGCTCGAATCTCCCTCCTTAGGGACATGGCCATGGTGCTTAGAGGCTCTCTGCAAAACCCCTTGGAAGCCCTAATTTAGGAGATATATGATCGTCATCGTACTCTTAAAACTTCCTTCATTCTGGCCTATCTCTCTATCAAGAAGTTGGTACTCTGCAGGCCCTGGTGAGCACTGGGGGACCATGACGACCACACAGCTGACATGAGGAGAAGATCAGAACCGTTGCTAGCTTGTCTATGGTGCAATTTAAGAATGGTCTCCATGCCCTCAAAGCAGGACCCTCAGTCGGTGGATATTGGGGATGCCATCTCCCTAGCTTAATGAGTTCTCTGGGTTTCCCTGGCAACTGGGGGTCAAGGCTCACGTGCCAACGTTAGTGTGGCGGGACCTCTAAGGCGTTTCCTGTCGGTGGTGTCTTTGCAGGATATATGCAATGCTTGGGGCTGGGGCACGCTGCTCACCTTTGGGAAGTATTATGACATAGATATCCGTGACAATCCTGGCCCTCTGTGCTCTCCCTTAGCTGTTGCTATTCCACACTAGGCAGGGATTTGAAGTCTGTGGGCGTGGGCATTTCTCGTTCCCAAAGCGTTTCGACGCAGCTCGAGTTCATGAATGGGAAAGTCCATAGGTAAAGCATTTAAACATAGTTCCCATAGGAAACGAAGATGCTGAAGTATTATTGCAATACTTTCGGCATACCGGTGAAGGCACTTGCTTCATTCTACAGGAAGCTGCCACTGTATCCACCGCACATGCTTTTATACTTCCTGGTCTCTACGTCCACCCCGACTTGTGATGTCTAGAGCCATCATTGGACGGGATTCATTGCATGATTCAGAGCGTTGTCTTGCTGAGGGCATTTCCAATGCGTTTGCCGCAGTGGTCCTCGTTCCCTCTGGGGAACTATGGTTACAAGCGTTAACCTAAAAGACGTTGTTTTTTTTTTTTTTTTTGAGCGAGTCAGCAAGAATGCAGTTTAAGTTTCTAGTGTCTACATTTATTTGCTATGGGTTCTTATTTCTACCGATTGCTGTTTGCTTGGATTTCTATAGTACCACACCAAAACAGAAAACAATTTTAGTGTTATGGTTGGAAGTTTTGCTCATATTCATGTGTTCATTAACTGAAGTGATTTTCAATGACCTTTTAAATATTTCGTCCGGAGTTTCTCAGAACACAATGGCCAAAAAGACGATATGATATTGTAAACGCGAACAGGGGACGGGTGAGTCCAACATTCATGGTCAAGATATTCGTGTGTTCTGGACCACGGAACCAATAGTTGTCCTGAAAACCACCCCGGGCTCCTAAGTTTCCTGATATCTGACAGTTGGAGGGGTTGCAGGATTGTGTGGCGGAAAAGGTGGCGGCAGTCTTTGGCAAACTGGTGGTCCTACGCAACGTAAAAAAAGGGTGTTCTATCGGGGGCATCATTTTAAAATTGGCATCCTGGGGAAGGAAAAAAAAAGCAGTCCTCTGTCCTTCACACGGCTGAAATCCATGTCTTTCCAGATATGCCAAAGTGCCAAATGTGGAAAGTACCAGCAAAGAATTTATTGCACACCGTTGTTTCTTCACTAATAGAAGCACCAAACATCATGGACAGTGATCAGTCCACTTACTCTACATAATCGGACTGGATTTCCTCATTGCATTCTTAAAACGGCAATCGGTGGGCTGAAGACCACCCAGTTAGTGTTCGAGAAGCAATCTTACTATTCACCATACAGGCAGAGAGCCTTATTGCACTGACAGACAAAACCTTGAACCTAAAATCACCTGATTTGAAGCATCATCAATAACACAGAGATTAGTTTATATGAGATGTGTATGTAAATAAAATTGTTGACTTCAGATGGTTATCTGCAATGTTTATGGTCTTTTCGGCCAGGAAAAGCGACTATATTGAAAATGTTTAAGTGGGGTGTGTTGCGCTGCGACACTTGCTGGACACAGGTAAATGATCCAACACAAAAGTATATAAGTATAAGTACGTAATTAAGCAGGAACTATTAAACTGAACATAGTATACTGATATTTAGTACCAGTAAACGATTAGAATATACAATGAATTAAGATAATACAAGCCTCTTCCTATTATTGTATTGTGAAATTCATAATTTACACATCATATTGGAAATAAAAGCTTCATGTCTTTACGGATGGTAAGTCATCTCTGCACGTTAGCGTTATTTCTCTGAATAAGTTGTGTCTATTTTTGATGTCATGATAAGCAACAATATTTCAGGACTCTTAATAGATCACGCAAACTTCTATGGGTCTTATAAACAGTTAACGCTATATGTTTGAATTGAATTGAATTTATGTTAAATAATGTAAATTTACTTAAATTTAACTCATGTTTAATAATCCTGATATACTTCAAAATTGAATGCTTGGTTACAAAATCATTTACAAACATTAGCAGTCAAATAATAAAAACTAATAAAAAACACTATACTTAAGATACAAAAAAAAAAAAGTATATATAGCCCCCCCCCACCAACAAAAAAAATATCTAAATGGATTACCGGAGATTAAGAGGAAAAAAACCTGTTATCCACCTTCTTGTTGCAATGCCGAAAGAAGTAAGCTATTTTCTGATAAAGGTGTTGAGACTTATGCTTACTTCACACCACATGACTAAAAACGTTTGTCAGGATCGCTGTGCTGTTCAAAACTACAGGACTTCGAGGCTGTAGTGAAATCATTGTGGTGTTTACACTCTGCTGACACTAAATAAATTGAGCCGTAACAAGGGTGGCGGAAGCTGTGGCCTAATGGTTTAGAGGAATTGGACTTGTAACCAGAAGGTTGCAGGTTCGAAGTCTCGGTAATGGCAGGAGGTTGTCGTTGGGGTGGGGATTAGTGAATGAAAAGCATCTCAATACCATGGCTGACGGCACCGAACCCCCAGTTGCTCCCCGGGCGCTGGATCTAGCTGCCAACGGTTAGGGTGGCGTGTTACAACTCTCACTGCTGATGTGTGGTGCACGTGGATGGGTTAACTTCATGAGCAAAAACAATTAGGAGTATGGGTTACCATACTAGGCAAATGTCATGGGACATTCACTTTCAACTACAAGAGCTGACAACTAGGGATGGGAGATACAACTTATTTTGTTTTTCGATATGATACCATTGCTTGTAACGGGCCAGTATTGTCCTGGTTTATGATTGGGAATAATTAAAAAGGTAATTTAAAAATATATTTTAAGGAGCAAAGGGTTATATAAAGTTGACGGGAGGCTGTTCTGAGAAACTGTTAACAATGGAGTCCCAACAGGGGAGTGTACTTTGTCCTCTTTTGTTTTGATTATATATCAATGATATCCAGGCGGTTTGTGAGTGTAATATGTTTTTTATATGCTGATGTGTCTGAGAAGGAGGATAAATAGCATTATAGAAAAGTTTGTTGAGGAGATGATTCAGTTGAAGGATAGTAGGTACTGTAAAATGATGTTTATCTGTGTCAACAAAGAACCCTGTGCAGGGTTAAAAGTGAACGTTTTTGCTCAATAGTCACAATTCACATTCACCATTTCACTAAGTTAAGCCGACACGGTTATACAATACCCAGAGTAAAATACACTCTATTCAGGAGAACATTTGGACCCATCTAAAACAAGCAATAAAAGTAACACTGAAGCAGAGTTAAAGGTTAGTGGCGCTAATTCATTGACTAATTAATGGACTGAGCATTAATGGATGAACACCTGCTGGTAAAAAGCTACTGAAGAAAATGAGAAAAACGCAAGAACTACAACTGAACTCAGCCACAGCCTTAGACAGTGGTTCGAATTGTAAAAAAAATCTGTTGAGGATTATATTTCTTTTCTTTTTTACTTTTTATGGGCTAGGCGTTTGTAATGCATAAATAATGCTGACAATAAACATCACCAGTAGGTGGCAGCAAGCACCTGGTTTAGATAAATGACTTATTGAAGTGTTTTTAAATCAAAGGGATTATATTTCAAAATGGGTGATTCAATTAGAAACAAAAAACAAGACTGTCAATGGCCATGTCAGGATTATGGAATGTATGTGTATTTTTTGCCCTGTGACACCGTTTCTGTCTCCCGTTGGTTTGTGAATTTTGATTCCAGGTGGGTTTTCTAGTTTCCTCCCCCATGTGTTTCCATGGCCCCTGTTAATTTTAGTCAATTCCATTACACCTGTGGGGTCACCTATTATCTTCCGGCATATAGATAGTCATGTCAGTTCAGAATTGGCAGGTCTATCAGTCAAGTACGTGGGTTCTTCCTCCTGTTATCCATGTTTGGATTTACCCCTGTGTTGGATGAATAAAGACTCTTTTGATTGATCTTGGCTCGGTGTTACCTTCCGGAGCGTCGTGTGACAGTGCCATACTAGCCATCCGAAATTCTATGTGATATTGGAATTTTCAGTAATATTTAGGGCAGATAGGATGGGATAGTATGCACATGGGACGCAGGAAAAGTGTCAGTCTGAATGGGTCCGGAATCATCGGCTCACTTGATTCGTTCAAAAACAATTAAGGACAAAACAAACAGTGGTTACTTGACCACTGTTGTATAACATGAATAGCCCATGTGTGATTGGCAGTAGTCAAGGCTACTGATTGTCGAACAAAAAGTACCATGGCTCGTGCAATGAAAATTGAAAAGTCATCTATGGTCTTTTTTGTAAATTACTTTATAAGTTAGTTACCTGTATTATAATAGGATCCTGGTGCAGTGAATGCGTTTGGACTCACAAGACATTTTTTTGGTTTGGTTGTTTGCAAGGTCGCTGCTCTATCAAGGTCATGGCTATCCGATCATCTCTCAGTCATTCACAGTTTCCCATACAGTCACAATAACATTATGTCAGGGGAATGTTTTAAATTCTAATGAAGAAAAATCATATCTTGTTATGTCGTTTCGTTCTTTTATTTTAACGAATTCAGAAGTTGCGGTTGAAACATTTTGCACGAAAATGATTGTGAAAACTTGATCCGCTTGTGCACAGCTTTTTAAAGAACCAAGTGCGATTGGAGCAAATTGCCATTATAAGTGAATTATCTTAAGTCGATAAATTTAAAAATTCTTTTGATGCTAATTTTTACATTACTACACAGTATTACTCGTTAAGGGGGATGGTGGTTTTTGCTGAGGGGATGCTTTTGGTAATTTGTTAAACCCAGGGGGAATGAAATCTCCCTCGAATCCCCCCTAGGTTCGAGCCCTCGGCATTACAGTAGCGTTGACCACCAAATGGGTAATACCCAATGGGTTAACTGCAAGTCAGGCGCGTGTTAATAGTAATTCGCGAAAACTACCGCCAGGTGGCTGCCAAAGACGGATTGCGAAATGAATGGAATTGTAAACATGAAAGGAAGCGGTAAAACAACAATAATCATTATAGTAGATTATATATCCTTAAAAGCCATTAAAAATAGGATAGTTTTAGGCTACAGTCTCCGTCTCAAAATTTAAAAGAAAGACCTTTACATCAAGGGATCTATGTAGGCTATTGTTATTAAAAACAAGGTCATTATAGGCTAAAATATAGGATTATATATATTATATATATATAAAGATATAATATAATAGATATTATATAGGATATATATATATGAAATTAAATAACTTAAAATTTTAAATAACATAACATAATATATATATATATATATGATATATATCTAATATATAGGTATATAATAAGATATATATATTATATACACGGCTCAAAGCTACATGTTTTTATCTCGGTTCATTCTTGGTTAAAAAAAATCTTCAGGCTCCCATCTGCAGAGCGAAATGCGAACGGTCGTGGCATCATTTACAAATAATTTTAAAAATTATCGTATTATTCTTGATTTTAAAAACTGCTAACACTTTCCATGTTTGAATTATGCCTTTTACTCTTTGACCAAAAAATTGTGAATTGTGACTTTTGATCGCTCTGGTGCCTCAGCAGTCGTCTCACCGACATCCATTCGCGCGTGCGCAGGTGGTCCCAATGTGGCATATTTTTTGATCATTCTGATTTTTTTTGTTTTGCGTTAGATATTGAAACACGTGTGAAATCCAAACGCCTATTTTACCTAATGAATAAGAGTTTAGCTTACAAAAATGGGCAACATGTTTGGATTTGTCCCGACTGAGCGCAGATAAGCCCAACCTTCTGTCTGCATTAAATAATTGTTTATTAATTATTTTTGTTTTGGTGATCCGCCTTATATTACTTATATACTGCAATTATATTTATCGATTAGATATCTATATTTGTTAAATTATTGGTCTGTTCTGATAAAATTTGTTGAATTTAAAGGATTTGTTGTCAAGTGAAGGGAACTCAAAATATCCTGTTGGTACATTCGCCTATAACATTATTAGGCTGCCGTTATATATTTTCGTAATGGAATTAAAAGGCAAACTCTCACACATTTAATTGTATTAAAAAAAAATAAAAAAAACAAAAAATACATGCGCAAAAAGCACAAATAGGCTGTGTATAATCGGTTAACATGGTGTTATTGTGGGTTACCAAATGTACATTATATACTTAGGAACAGAGTATGGCCTAATCTAGGCTATGTTGTTAACTATTTACAAGTTTCGTTTAGCTTATAAATTTTATCCAGCTTTATTTTTCATTGAATCCGAAAATGACTTTGTGCAATATGCGCAATCACACCCCCTACGAGCGCTCAATCTGCCTCCTGCGATGCTCAGCTTGTGGGCGATTTCAAAATGTTTGATATAAAGGTGCTGTCACATATTATATACAGGAATGTTCATTGTAAAAAACAAGTCAAAATATATTGTAGTTTTATGCAACATGCAATCAAGGTTTTAAAGTCAGTTTAATAGTATTGAAATCAAGTGAATATGGTATTAAAAAAACCCCAGTTGTTCATTGCTTAAATGGTTCTATGAATTAATAAATATTGTTATAATGACTTTTTCATCATATAAGTTTTTACGAGCTGTATTCGTTTTCCATTCGGAAACCAAGCACAACACTTTTTTGAGCTTTTTTTAAATCTATTAATCGCTCCCATAGCTCTAACAAGGTTTTATTTTATTTATTTAAAAAAAATTTTTTTTTTTTTGAGGAAACGTGCCACTGTCAGGGAGTCACATCATCATTAGAGTTGCAAATTAACTTCAGAAAATGAAAAATAAGGGCTAATAGAGGTTCTTTCTTTTATTCTTTATTTATAATGTTTATTCTTGAAGAAAATAAGTATTTACTCTTTAAGAAAAATAGGGACGATCCCAATATTTGTAATGTACAATAATATAGGCCTATGTCTGTCCATTAGGATTTTTAAAGCATAAACAACGAAGGTCTATGAAACATTTCTATGATGCATTTTTTTTTCAATGACAATTGCACTTAAAGTTTTCAACTAAAAATAATTTCAACCATATAGCCTGTGAATAAATAAAATGCATACTTTTTCAATGAAAGAACACTTAGAGAGTGTAGGTTGCTCTGGTGTTTGGATTTGTACTTCAATATATGAGCCTTCAAGTTTAAGAATAGCCTACAGGTTTTTTTTGTTATTTTTTTTATCTCTATTTAACAGCATTAGCTCAATGAAATACTCTTTCTTCAGGTAGACAATGTTTTCCCGCCTTGTACATGCTAAATGTTGGGACTCATGACTAATAAGTTGTATTCGCTTCAAATTGATTTTATTAAAATCCAAAAGTGGAGGGTGAAGCTGGGTCACTTAGAGCTCGCACGCGCTGTGAAGCGGGAGCAGCAGCTGACAGAGGATTCCGCTTGGTCTTTAAAGCCTGCCTCAAATGCCTACGTTCACGATTTTCTCAAAAAATAATGATTAATTATCAATTGATAAAGTTTGTTATTATTTTTGGTCTTGTGAAAGCTATAATATTGGGCGGTGAGGAAATCGTAATGAATAAAAAAGAGTAGATTAAGCTGCTGTGATTGCGCATGTTTCAACACCAGTAACATGACAAACACACCGTGCACAGCCAACAAATCAGACCAAATTCAGTTCAGGATGGAGGGGGTTGGGGGGTAGGGTAGTCTATATAGCTTGTGGGGGTCGAAATAAAGGTGGGAATCTCTTGGTCGTTCATATGGACAGTGTCTTATGAGGGTTTCAATTGCAGAAACAGGTTTTTTAAGACATGGTTTTAAAATAACTTTAAAGAAAGGTTTGATCCACTTCAAATGTGACTACTGTATAGCGCAAATAAAGTGTATTAGTTGTAATATAATCTTAATTTCAGAGGACGTTGCCTAAATTGAAAAAAAAAAAAAAAAAAAAAAAAAAACTTTTGCATTAGGGCTGGGCAATGGCCTTTTTCACAAAAAATCAGATTTATGATTTAAATCGATTTTTTTGCCTCCCTACTTAAAATCAATATTCAAATTACAAATAAATTGTTCAAAACAAGTTTTAATATAATTCTTTATCATTTACCAGTCAAATTTATAACTGAAACAAGATGATTAAAAAAGCAGTAATGTTATTACCTTAATGCTGGAAAGACCTTTATTTTTTTATTTATTAATTCATTTTTTTGAATACTAGCCCATCATGCATCTAACCATCCACTCTGTTAAGAGCTGTTCAGATTAAAACTGGCAGCTATGCAGTGAGTCCCCCCCCAGTGTCAGGGACGTAGGACAGAGCAAGGTGTAAATCAATTTCTAGTCTATATTTTCATCTCGTTATGCCTATGGTTTAGGTTATGTATTTATTTTTATTTCTTATATCAATTATTTGTAAATATATAGCAGACACTGTTTCTAACCGTGTCTACACCGGATGGTCTTGTGCATTTCATAGGGCGAAACCCTCTCTCTCACTCGGCAGCAGCAGAGTATGTGAGAGTGGAGCAGCAACAATTTCCCCTCCGGCTCGAGCATTAACTAATCTCTTCCGCTCCGCGCTCAACGATACCAGAAACACCGCTCCTCCTTCACTCCATGGATAAAGTTGAAATGTTAAGTTCATAAGGTAGCCTATAAAATAAATAAAGAATAATAATAACAGGAGAGTTTCAAAGGGGATTAGGCTATTGTGGTGTCAAAGTTTTTTCCTACCAAACGCCAAAATAATAACATTGTCAGCATTAAAAGGTATAATATGCTGCTTTCTGGTGTGCAAATTTTGGTTGTGATGAAAATAAACAGTACATTTTTCGGCAGTTATTTTATCTACGATCGATGCATTTCTACAGATTTCAAAATCAGATACAGATGAAGTAGCACTGTAAAATTACATTTGTTTGAATGCATTATGGCGACAGCAATTAGGGGTGAACGTGCTATATCGTTTAAAATCATGCTGTAACCTGATAATAATCAGTAAAGGAAGCAAAAACTCCTTGAGAACTCGCCTGTAACGCTTGACTATTGCCATTATAAATCTTCTGGATCGGAGAGATTATGTGTATCAAGCTAAGCTAAAATATGTTAATGGAATTCTTGCTAAATATGCAGTATATCACGGGGTTGCTTATGAATTGTATGTTGATGGGCGCGTGCTGGACGCGGATGGTGAAACGACGATGCTTCGACTTTATAAAAAAATCCTCTCCTCGCCTCCAGTCAGAATCACACCGCTCTGCTCATACTCAGTCCGCTTGGCATCCGTTCAAACGCGCAGGAGGGTTGAGCCCATCAGAACTACGAGCCATGTAGTGGAGTGTCGGCATTTTATTTTGTTGCGTCCCATAGCACAATATTTTTTTTAGAGTGTGAAATATAATTTCCACTGAATGTAGCATATTCATGAAACAATATATTGAAGTTTTTTCTAAATCCCAAACAGAGTCCAGACATCAGTAAAGTAAAAACCCCCGTTGATGAACATGTTTTATAGGCTTTTTTTTTTACAGACGTGACAAAAAGACACAGAGTTTTTTATATTTTGTAGACTTTATGTTATTTAAAATGCACAACAAACAGAAGCACAATATCTGCAGAAAAAGGCTGGCCATTCTCAAACATAAATATCAACTTTATTTCAATTTTCATTTTGTATTTCAGAGGTAAATATCAGTGTTAAGGCATCTCTCCTTTACAGACCGTTCTGAAAGAAGAATTTATGCAAACGCCTATAAAATGCTTTAAACACTTTTAACAGAGATGTCTAGAGGGTTTTTACATAGATCGGCCCTCCCACGTAAGATTTTTCTAGTTACTAGTCGTTCAGTCATTTTCATTATTCAACTAATCGCAGGTTTATATTAAATTTACATCTATAATCCATAATAAGCCTTAATATATTCCACGCTTAAGCACATGCATTAAGTTTGCCACAAAGCACAGGAAGAAGTAGCCCAATAATTGTGAAAAAGGAGACATTTTGAATTATTTATTAATAAACAAATGTTTTCTTTGTCGGCTGCAAGATGAAATTCACAGTGCTGGCTCTCTCACATGCAACCGTCAAACAGATTGACATAATGCACAACAACCATTCGTTCTGAATTGATTCGTAAAAAAAAAAAAAACACCTAACAATAACCCAGCTGAATAAAACAGACATTCAAAACTTTCTGTACAGATCATAAAACATGAACTTCTCAAATAGTATGTTTCTCACACCACAATTTCAGTACATTTTCATTATCAGGAAAAAAAAAAAAAGATTTCAGGACAAATCGAAGAGGGCACCTCCCTGTCATGCATGCATAATAATTTTCGCGCACAAAACACTTGAATATGAATATAATCACATTTGCATTTGCATACAAAGCAAATATTTTTTTTTTTTACATGCAAATTATCCTAAATAAAACCAAACAAGATTCGTAATGAAGATACATAGTAGAAAAATAAGAATAAATGCGCGAGCACTCAGCATCATGCGCTAGCCAATCTGCACTGCTATTTTACGGATATTATACAAACATGCATTAAAATGCGGCTACAATTTATTTATTTATTTTCATTTATTTATTTTTTTATTACTGAACAGCAAAGACAGACGACTGAAGTTGTCAATA
The DNA here is from genome assembly GCF_018340385.1 of Cyprinus carpio. NCBI lineage: Eukaryota > Metazoa > Chordata > Actinopteri > Cypriniformes > Cyprinidae > Cyprinus > Cyprinus carpio. The sequence goes on along the minus strand of NW_024879399.1, from coordinate 68,012 downwards.
ATGAAGCTATTTTTTTTTAATTGTGGTATTCGTGGATTATAATGAGAGAACTTGAGTTATACGTGAAGAAGATTTATTAATCAGTCCAGTCTTTAGAGTTTCAGTGATTTAGTTAAATGGTGGCAGTTTAAAAATTTATGTGTTCGTTTCTTGTTTAAAATTAGGCCTAAATACTGGGACGCCAAAAATTATTCCCAGTGCCTCGATTTTTTAATAACAGAAAGAAAATAATTCTATAAAGACACGAAAGCCTCGCTTCCCTATGCTACCACTCCCAATGGCGAAGTAAACCAACACTGTTATTTTGCATGATATAACACATAATTCATATTATATAAATAATCTGCACACAATATTAAATGGGTCAAATCTACAATATGATTGTAGAGAAAATATAAGCACATGCTCATAGCTTTGAATCTTATCCTGCTTGAATTCTTTCTAAGAAACTCACATATCTTCGATACGGATCCTAAACTTTCCATCTGTTGAATATTAAATATTTGTTTCTTTCATTTTCCCAGACTGCAGTCAATATAAACACTTCAGTTATGACACAGCTGACAGTACTGATGTGCGAAAAATGTGCTTTGATGCGATTGTTTGAAAACTCTCATCATGCTAAGAAACATGTCTAGCGACAGGCTAGTCAATCGCAATAATCATGATAAAAACATTGCTAGTGAGCATGCTAGTTCACTTGTTAATCAATGCTTAGAGAAAATGCTAGCGAAATGCCTAGTCACTTGCTAAATCATGCTAGAAACATAGCTAGCGACATGCTAGTCACTAGATAATCATGATAAAAACATGCGAGTGACATGCTAAGCACTTGTTTAATCATGCTAGAAAACATTGCTAGGGAAATGGCTAGTCACTTGCTAATCCATCGTAGTAACTTGGCTAATAATGCGAGGACATGCTAGTCCACTTGCCTAATCATGGGCTAGAAACATGCTAGCGAACTGCTAGTCAATTGCTAAACATGCTAGTGACCATGCTAGTCACTTGCTAATCAGCTAGAAAGAAAGAAGAACCTTGCTAAGACGACATGCTATTCACAACTCGCTAATCATGCTATAAAAAAAACTTGCTAGTGACATGCGACGGCCGTGGACGCCGCTAAATCATGCGAAAAACAGGCTAGCGGACATGCTAGTCACTTATCGTGAAATCAGGTCTATAAAACATGCTAGTTCACTTTGCCTCATTATCGCCTAAAAACAGGCTAGCCGACAGGCTAGTCACTCTTCGCTAACAGACTAAATAAAAATCATGTGAGTAAACTTGCTCAATTTTCATAGCTTAAAAAAAAAAATGACTCGCGACATGCTAGTCCACTTGACGAATCATGCTAGAAACATGGCTCGGGCGACATTCGCTGAGTCACTCGCTAATCATGCTTAAAAAAACGTGCTAGGACATGCTCAGGTTCACTCGCTAAATCATAGCTATAAGTAAACATTGCTAGGCGACATGCGAGCACACCTCACCCGTCTAAGTGTAATGCTAAAAAACATGCTAGCCGTAAAGGGCTAGTCCCTGTGGCTCGCTCTCATGCTAAAAACATGCTAGGCTACTTGCTTAATGCTATGCTAAAAAGCATGGGCTAGAGACTGGGGGAGCTAGCTGCACTGCGCTAATCATGCTAAAACATTGTAGGCACTTGCAATGTCATGCTTAAACAAAACATGCTAGCGACATGTCTAGTCACTTGCTAATCATGCTAAAAACATGCTAGGACATGCTAGTCACATCGCTAATCATGCTAGGAAACATGGCTAGGGGCGACATGCTAGTCAACTTGCTAATCATGCTAGCATCATGCTAGTAACTTGCTAATCATGCTAGCAACATGCTAGTGACTTTGCGAGTCACAACGAATATCCGAATCATGACCTAAAAAACATGATAGTCACTGCTAAAACATGTTTAAAAACATGCATAGGCGAACTGCTAGTCTACTCGCTAATCATGCTTAGTTAACTTGCTAAGCATGCTAAGACATGGCTATTCAGTGCTTTAGTATAAAATTCGTAAACTTTTCGAAACTTTGTCGAAACTTCAACCGTTTGAAAACATTCAACAACTTGCAAACATTTCAATACTGGGCAAAAAACTGTGTCCAAATGTTTCAAACTGTCTGGCTAGGATGGCGCTTTCTCAAGCCAACATTAAAGTTTGTCTGGCTAACTTTTTTATCTAGTTACTAAGTTAAAGTAGACGCACCCTATTTATTGTGTTACATATTTTGTATTAGATGATTATGCGTAGCCTAGGTAGCATAGATGAGTGCCTATATACTCTGATATTGTTACCACTAATATCACTACATCTACCTATACTATGACTATATCTCACATGTTATGTTATAGTTAACGTAGTATAAATGATCTGAAAATGTTTGCTTACAGATTCAATTACCAAAATACAAGAAAAATGGTAAAGGTCGTGGTGATAATCAGACCTAAACACAGACAAAGAACATGAAGTTACAACTGTCATAACAACGAAGGAAGTATCAGCAGCACTTTTTCTTCTTTGTTGAATATGAACTTATATGAATACACCCTTATTTAGTCTGAGTTTTGATTTTCTCACACAAAATTTTATGAAACTGTATTGTGTCTTTATGGTTGAGAGTAAAATGTTGTCACACTTTGCTTGTACCTTTTCTTTGTTGGCACCTTTGCTTGTATTGCTTTATATTATGCATGAAAACCAAATAATAATGGTTAACTTACTTACATAGACCAAAACGTCTCGGGCACCATTACCCTCGATCAAGCATCATCACTTTCCATCAGAGAAGATGACGCATTGGCGACTTTACAAGAAACTTGCCTGCCCATAAACCAAAAAAAACCAAAAGGGTTCATTAACTTAACCCTCCCAGAAACCTAAACAGCAGCCCGCTCCTCCGCCTTACCATGGTCACAAAGACCCAAAGGGCACAGATGCGATCAGAGCTGGAAAGCCTTGTTCTTGATCTGTATCAAAGTAAATTACATAAGAGTCACATCTAAGACTCAACATCGTTAGACATGATACAACAGATAATATTTTAAAGACATCAGAATGTTTAACTACTCATTCTTATCAAACTCACAAATGTACACAGAAAATCACATATACTTTTAGCCTACTATAGCATTGCTGGTGGTATATATTTGCATGTTTTTTTTGTTTTGTTTGTTTGTTGTTTCGTTTTTTAACAATAGCATGTTTCACTGTCAGATAATGTCAGCATCTGTGTAAGAAAATAGCTTTAGTCCTACTGTTTTTTTTTTTTTCTTTTTGTGTAAGTTATCGGCTTTAAAAAGACGCCTCCCTTTAGTAGCGAATTCTTAAAAAAGTTATTTTCCATATGTGCAGCTTCCATTTAAATGTTCACTTTGAAAAAACTTGAGATGAAAATTAGAACCTAGCAACAGCTTACTTCTGCTACTGACTTGTTTATACCTTTATGTACTGATTAATATTAATAATCTACTATGGGTAACACATTATAATAACATTCTGTTATAAGTCACTTATAGATTATTAGTTAATTATGAATGAATCATTTACAAAACATTGAACTATAAGTTCATAAATGATTAATGAGTGGTATGCTATACGATTTACAAATGTTTAGTAAGTTTATCTTTAAAAAAGTAAGTTGATTCTTTAAAATGTGTCAACATCATGAAATAAATCAAACTGATCATTGTAGTAGATGGTTTTGTATAACGTGATCTTAAACAATTGATAATCATGAACAAATGGTTGATTATCAGTATATGATTTATTGACGAATTTGTAAGCTGGTCTGTGTCACATCACAAACATCAGCACAAACATGGCAGGTATGGCTAAAGCACTATTTTTAAGAAGAGTACATTCATTTGTTTTGAATTGGATTACACATTTATAATACAAACCTGTCTAGGTGAATCCAGATGGCCTTGTGTTAAATCCTTTCCGCACTCATCAGGCAGAGACTTCTCTGTGGAGTGTGTGGGATCTAGTGATGAAAGTGAAACCCTCATCTTTGGTTGTAACAAGATGGCTGCGCATCCACCACGGCAGCGATCTTCTCTCTGTCCCGTCAAAATTGTGTTTTCTTGTATATTTTTAGAGTTAAACTCTGTGCACGCAGAAGCCAGAGGCCAGCTGGTGGATCTCGGTCTGCTCCGGAGGCCTACACCATCATCGACCCCCACTGCTGCAATCTCGCCCACACCAGCGTGAGAAGGCAGCAGAAGAGGGGTAAGCACGGAAGGTAACCGGGCTAGAGCTAACATCTAACTGCCACACAAGCTAGCTATCCCCCCGTCACCATCGTACTGGCTACCGTACCTACTCTTTTGGACAATAAACTGGACTACAGGTCAGATTACTACAGGCTTAACTCAGATGGACTGTAAGAGACTGTTGTGTTTTTGTGTGCACCCACGACACGTGGTCTTAGCACCAGCGCTCCCAGACAGTGCTAATTCAGGGGCTCGATTCACTGACGTGGCTATCGACCGGGCGTCTGGTATTAACGCTCTCATCAAATCACGGAAGGTAAACCTCGCAGTGGACGGGCTTTGTGTTTACATCAATGGACGCATGGTGCCGCGATGGCCGTTGTGGTCTTCAAACACTGCTCACCCCCTGGGGGAGTTTATGATTTATTAAGTGCTAGGCTGTTCTATCTCCCCGAGGAAATATACAGCCAGTACTGCCGTTGCTGTATACATTCCTCCGAACAACAGCAACAGGAATGATGGGCACTAAATGAACTGGGTAGACCAGGGCACATCAGTGAGCAGCAGACAGCCCACCCTGATGCTTTTCTTCTCATCCATAAACTGGGAGATTATGCACCCCTACAGCAGACTTAAGAGTGTGTTTTCTAAAAAATACACCAACACAGTTCTACACTTTGTCCAACAAGAGGTACCCAAGCATTTTAGACTTTTAGTTTACACCACACAGAGGCCCAATCCCTCCCCCTCCCCCACCTTGGTGCCCTCAGACCATCAGACACAAGCCCGATCGTCATGGCTAATGCCTGTCGCATCTACAGACTGTTCATTAAAGTCGCCAACACCATAGTTTCACAAACAAATTCAAGTGTGGGCCGGAACGGGTCGTCCGATCAGGAGTCTTACTTGTCAAGCCTGTTTTGACACACAACTGAGCAGAAGACGTTTCAAGTAGGGCCGGGACACATTCCAAGAGACACCACCAGACTCTCCAAGATGATATGTCATAGGAGACTGTCCACTTTTCAGGTGCCTAGCAAGCGACCACCATCTGTATCATTGATTTAATCACACGTTCACAAAGAGCCTTCCTGTCCGTGGGCCAACTTTGCCGAAACTGTGTGGATGACAGGGGGAGTCGCAACATATGCACCTGAGTACACGGGCGTGCTTGGCGGCGCTACGGGGGGGGGGAAGTGGGAGAGGGCGGGGGTGAGGGGGTGGGACAAGACAAAACGCGTCTTCGCTTCATAACGAGGCTAGGAACCTCTTGAGGTTGGCCCTGGTAGGATCACTAGGGCAAAGAAATCAGTAAACAAGCGCCGCAATCACTGTCTCGACCGCGGCATCCTTTCAGTTCTACGAGACAGTACGTCCATGAGTATGATCCATGCGTTTGCTAGTGGAGTGTGCAGAAGACGCGTCCTCGATCCTGTGGTCATATGGTATACAGACCCTTAGCTGACTATACAAGTCCCCACCGCGGACCGTGTCGACAGCAATCATCCTTCAGCTGACTGATAATTGTAGGGGCGTGACCAACCTGCTTCGCAATCGCACTTGAGGGAACCAAAACAGCAACCACTGCAGCAGAATACTCTCACCTCCTCCCGGTGACTCAGGTGACTAACACTGACTCGACCAGACAAACTGTCTGAGAGAGATTCCTTCAGCATGATCCATGCAACGCAAACCTGCATCTCCGGGTCTGCACAACATTCCCTGTGGATATGTACTGCGAGAGATTGTGCAGTGGAAGCGCACAGATGTCTTCCACAGACTTATTTAACATCGTCGCTTAGTCAGACTGTTGTTCCCACATGCTGGCAAAGCTACGACCATCACTTCCATTCCCCGTGAATAAGCCGTACTCCATCCTGCTTCAATGACTACTCCATTCCGTGATTGGCAGCTTACCAAGCCCTCCTCATGAAGTGCTTTCGATGGCTATGTCATCGCTAGGCATTTATCCAGTCTGCCTCCGCCACCCCATCCCTGGACCCCTTCTGCATTTGCATATCGGTCAGCAACTTGGGGCTCGACCAATGAACGCCCTCGGGCACCTAAAACCCTCGTCATTTCAGCACTCACACATATAAGACTCACAACGCCCTCATATACGTGCATAATGGTAGTGTCATAGACTTTCAGTTCATCATTCAACACACTCACTACCTTCAAGAGGAGCTCATTTTACAAACATGGTTTCAGATGGTACTCCAAACGCTATCGGTCATGTGACAAGCCTGGCTGTTGGAGCTTTCTGACGGGAAGACCTCAGTCGGGAAAGCGTTCGGTAGCAACATCATCCAGCCCACTTCAATCACCTCAGAACACTGGGGCCCCCCAAGGATGCTGTAGTCTTGAGCCCCCCTCCTCTTCATTGCTAGGGCTGACACTCCATCGATTGCAGCTACGTCGTCACACAACTCCAACCTCTTTGATTTAATTGGGTGCGGCGACAGCAACTGTGGTGTCACTTCACTTAGCAACGAGAGATTAAGACAAACGGCAGTGTAGGGCACCTGGAGTGATCTCGTGCCTGGCCGGGGCGAACATACATGCAGTGACACAACACCCAAAACAAGCTCTCTCTGAACGTGGAGAAGACGAGGAGATTGTTGTTAGACTTCAGGAGAGTGTCACAAATGGGCACGGTGCGTCGCAGGCTCCTCTGACCATGGCAATTTGTTCGGTGTGACGGGTGGGGTGGGAAGAGTAGGCATCACGGCAAGTTCCTGGTTGATGGCACATCACCAAGTACGCTCGTCCTAGGGCCTGACAACACCGCAGCACTGGCCAATAAAGCACAGGCAGCGTGCTCTACTTTCTCCGGCAAACTGCGATTAGTCTAGGAGGGAAAACAAAAAAAAAAATAAAGCCGCAGCCCGCTCATCATGTGCATCTTCTACGAGTGCGCCATCGAGAGGGCATCTTGACTTAGTCTGCATCACTATTTGGTATTGCGGCCTGCAACGCATCCTGCCATAAGACTGCTGCACAGACACAATTTAAAAAAAAAAACATAGTGAAAGCAGCTGAGAAGATCATTGGTGTCTCTCATCCCGCTGTCCTCCTACTGTGGTGGGAACGATTAGTCCGACTGCGCCGCGGTGCGGCGGTGCGACGTCAGTCGCGGAAAGCCCTCTGCATGGGGCAGGTGATCCCATTCCGGTATACTCTGTGCACACAGCTTTCTATCTCATGCATACGGCCATCCTAGGGAGGAGACTGCGGTGTCTTCCCAGGCCTGGACGGCAGCATGCAACTGACAGTACAGCATTCATTCATCAGGGCTGGCAGGAGGCCTGAAAGCCTCGCAGTCCCCGAAGCTTGCCCCCCCTTTCCCTCTTTCTCAGCATGCACCACTGATCTATTGGAAGCCACACACCCGCCCGCCGATCCACCATCCGGGCAGGTCTGCTTCTCACCCCGCCGAATACTAGTATTCTACTACCGTCTTCATCGGAGTGCATGTTTAAAGATAAAACCTGGCTCTTCTGATCTCCTTTTGTCACTCTTAATCAGTAGCGGATAAGCTCTTTTTGGACGACAATCTTTTTTATCTGCTACTGGTTTGTTCACGACTCGTCACTGGTTTGCACTTCTATCTGCTATGTGCCTTTGCGGCTGCTTTATTTAACTTTTATTTTTTCTTTTTACTATTTTTTTCTTATACATGCCGGCTTATTTGTATAGTTGTATTGTATATTGTATTAATATTTGATCTGTATCATGTATGTTTTAGGCTCTTACTGTTAGTGTTATATGTATGCAACCCCTTGGGTCTAGAGCGTGACTCGGTCATGTTCAAATTCTCTGATATGTATGTAACGTACAGGTGGAAGAATTGACAATAAAGCAGACTTTGACTCCAGCCGGTGTTTACCCTGTTTCCACTGAAGCTCACATCCAGTTGCACAGAGTTAAGACTTCCATGTGGTTGTCAGCGAACGACAGCATGTCGCTAATTACCCTCACGCACAGGTCACTCCTTATTTACCACACTTAACAAAGTGTTCAACACCTGTTATAGATGTAGTAAACGCATGAATAAATCGATTTTACAAACTTGCATGCTTCACCTAATCTAAGTTAAAACTATCCATCCACTTGTCAATGTGTTACATATAATGTTGCAGATCCGTTATAAATTTATGTTAACAAACTGTTCTTCACGCGCTTTTGTACAATCGGTTAGCCATGTAGCTGCCCATACTGCTAAAGGTTCTGGTATACCCGTTTCATTTTACAAGGAGAGACAATTTGCGCTTATATGAGATTTACATTATAGAATATTGTTATTGCCACTAAATAATGTTACTACATTATAAGGATATCATTGTGGTGTGAGGCCCCCTAACCACTCACTGTCCTTATACAAAACTTGTTTAGGCCACTTCACAAAAAATAAAATACACAATATAGATTATTGGAGCCTGTCCTCCAACAAAAACTACGGGCAATATAGGTCCGTTTGTGCAAAGCAGGCCTTATTACGACCCTATTAAGTTACGTCTAGTAAGTTAAGACGAGCTCTAGCGGGCGTAAAAATAATGACAGTAGCCGCGGTGGCGTCTGTCGTCATGAAATGTACGTAAAGACGTCATTACCAATCAAAACGGCAGCTGATGCTCACTACGGCAGCAGTTTATTAAATCAAGTGCTGTGGCTTTTTTTCAGCACGCGATCTCACATTAATTTGTACATATTTTTACGAGGGGGGTGGCTTATTTCGTTCTCGAAATGACCACAACCCTAACTCCCACGCCCTAAACGCTAACGCCCCACGATAGAAATCATGGCTAAATTATGATTTATTGAGCATGTATAGCATATATACCGTGCACGTCTAGTCCAGTCACCGATGGATCGAACAGCATGATAGCTCTTGATTGGGGGCATATCCAGGTATACAGCGCTAATAATCGACCAACTGAGCTTACACAAACCGCAAATCCCGGGGAGTGCAAATAAAAGAGTACAAAACATTATAATGAAAACGACCTTTTGGCCGATAGACGGCGCAATTGTAGTATATATGTCTGCTTGACTGGTTCGTATTTCCCATGGATTTGGACAAACAAGCCCTATAATGATCGTATTAAGTGTGGACGAGCAGGTTTGAATATCTTGACAGTAGACATGTTTATCCTTAGTTATTAATGATACTATGTATAAGATAATTCTTAAGGGGCTGCCCTACTCCAGCTCACTATAATCTTCAAAAGCATAACTATTTTGACTAATATACAAAGTGTGTACAGGCAGATACATGTAAATGTAGCGCTAGTCAGAAGCAATCAATTTTTATTTAAAACACATTATCAAAAAGCAGTCATAAAGACAAGATAAAATGGACGCTATGTGTCTAACGATTACCAGTGTTTTGACAGCAAAAGCATTTGTGTGAGTTAGCAGAATGCAATTAAAGTGTTTATTGGGATTTTTGCTCTGCAAACATTCTCCTGATATCCATTTCCATCCTTCAAAAGCGTCGCACTGCATCTCACTACAACACAATTTTTGGCATGTCGGGCAAACAATCTATGGTGGTCGAAAAAATCACTTAAGTGGGACACAGCAAATAAGGAGCGAGGTTGATGTCACTGCTGCAAACCAGTGTCGTTGTGTTGACGCGCCAATTTTGAAAGTGTTTAACGGATGAGACTGCAAGCTATGTACTACTGTTATTAATGTATAAATGATTAGATTACGGAAAACAATATTCTCTCACATGGTGGTATATGACTTCTGAGGACTCTTGGAAGTAAAATGCACAAAAAATAATGGACTACGTTCTAGGGTGTGGTTTCATGATATGGTGAGACAGCTGTCCATGGGAAACAAAATAAAAAATAAACAATTAAGTGCTGATTACATGGTGGCAGAGGTGTTTAACAACTTAGTTTTATTTTAAAAAAAAACAAGCTTGGGTAAAAAGTGATGGGAATGAGATGGATCAGTGTCTAACAGGAAGATGGCTGCAAAATGATAAGGGTAACATTTACAAGTGATGAGATAGTTTTTACTTTAGTATTAGGGGATGCAGAAAGTGGTTATAAATGACTTTGTTTACACATACAAATAATTTGTAAAGGTAGAAAGGAGTCTAACAAATGAGAATGTAACATTTACAAGTGATGAATAGTTTACACTTTAGATTTAGGGGATGCAGCAAGCTTTTTGTAAATGATTTACTCACAATGCATTACACATCATCAATGACAGGTGTTGGAACACTTTGTAGTGTGTACTAAGCACTGACTGGTGAGGGGTATAGACAGCTGTGTTCTCTGACACACGTCCTTTAACTTTTGGTGCACCGTGATGTGAGCTTCAGTGGAAGGTAAAAAGTGGTTCAGAGGGTCACTTTTCACTAGATCCCACACACATCCACACAGACAGACACCGTCTGTTGCTGATGAGAGAGAAGGATTTAACACAAGCCACTGGAAATCACCTGACTAAGGCATTTATAAATGTTTTATCCACTTCAAAACAAATGAATTACTCTTCTTAAAAATAGTGGCTTTAGCATACCTGCATGTTTGTGGCTTTTTAGAACACAGACCAGCTAACAAATTCACCAATAAAGCATATACTGATTAATTTACTAATGGTTTATTCATCATTGTGTGCATGACATTAACAATTGTTTATTGAGATAATTATACAAAATTTTCACATAAATACTTCAGTGATTTATAAGTGATAAATAATGTATCAAACTAATAACTTATAAACCAGTCTAATGGTGATCCGTGCAGTTTTGATTTTATTTCATGATTTGAACTTTTTTTTTAAAAAAAGTTAGCATCCCACTCATTAATCATTTATGAACATATAGTCATTGTTTTGTAAATGATTTTGTTCATCATTAACTAACTAACTTATAAGTTATTTATAATTGAATTAATTCAACATTACTAAAATGTTAACTTATCACTTATTAATAATTTATGAACATATAGTCAGGTTTTGTAAAGATTTGTTCTCATTAACTAATAACTTATAAGTTATTTATAAATTGAATTAATTAAACATTACTAAAAATGTTAACTTATCACTTATTAATCATTTATGAAATGTATAGTCATGTTTTGTAAATGATTATTTCATCATAAACTAATAACTGTGTGAGAACGGCTTGTTTCACTTTTTAGGAAACCCTTTCCATGGTTTACCCCGGATTTTACATTTAATGAAAGCTGCCGGAAGACAATTAGAACGGCAGTACAAAAAAAAAATCTGGCCTGACGGTGCATAGGGCTTTCTTTACACTGAACAACAGTCTGCTTACCATTCTGCTAATAATACAACAAATAAGAGCTACTATTCAAGCATCATTTGTAATGCTGCAACAAATTCCAAAAACGCTGTTTAGACTGTTGACAATCTTCTTAACACCAACTAAGGCCATTGTTCATTTGCCCTCTGTTGACCGTTGTAATAAGTTTCTTCATTATTTCACCGGTAAGGTTGAGGGTATATATAGCACTTTAAATACCATCACTCCTCTTGAGCTAGTTAATATCCAGCCTTCAAACTTCCGAACTACTACCTTTTCAAAACTTTGAAATGGTCGGAGATGATTTTATTATAAGTACAGTGAAGTCCATGAACTCTACATCCAGTATTTTAGATCCGGTTCCCTGCTCGTTCATTACGAACTGCCTTGCATCAATCTGCCCTTTTATGACTTCAATTGTGAACTTGTCATTGACTTCTGGAATTGTTCGCCCAGAACTAAAAATAGCTGCCATTACACCAGTCCCTAAGAAGACTGGTTGTGATGTTTCTGATTTATCCAATTACAGGCCGATTTGAAACCACTTTAATAGGGTCGTAAATGATCTTCTTATCGCGGCGGATTCCGATGCATGCAGTATTTTGGTCTTGTTAGACCTCAGTGCTGCTTTTGAACACTATATGTCACTACTCTTCTGCTTGACAGGCTGGAAAATTGGTTGGGTCTTTCTGGAGCTGTCCTCAATTGGTTTCGGTCTTATTTAATGAATCGTGCCCAGTTCGTTTGGCTTGGGTAACTACAATTCAGATACCGTGCCTGTTCGACAGGGGAGTTCCTCAGGGTTCAGTATTGGGTCCAATATTATTTAACATTTATATGCTTCCACTTGGGCAGATCATTAGGAAACATTGTCTTGGATATCACTGCTATGCAGATGATACGCAGATTTGCATCACCACTAGTCCTGATGTCCATTGCTCATTATAGCTTTGTGTGGTTGTTTAGCAGAGATCAGTATCTGGATGCATACAAAATCTTCCTGAAGCTGAATGGCTTCCAAAACTGAACTGATGCAGATTGGCACAGTGGGGTGCTACTCGTAAGGGCCGAGCAGATTAGTTTTGATTGTTGATTCCTGTACGTAATCCCCCACTTCACAGGTGCGAAATCTTGGTGTCATTTTTGATCCACAATTATCATTTGAAGCACACATAAAACACATCTCTAAAACTGCATTTTTCCACCTGAGAAACAGAGCTTGACTTTTCTCTCATTTTGTAGGACACCGAGAAAGGCTTATACATGCCTTCATAACAACTAGGTTAGATTACTGTAGTGGCCTTGTTCTCTGACCTTCCAGCTAAGTCGTCGTCGAGCAAAACTTCAGTATATATCAAAAATTCTGCCGCTCGTGTGCTCACTTTGTACTTCTCCTCCTCCTGAAACACATTACAACACCGGTTTCTTTCACAATTACACTGGCTTCCCGTAAATGTGAGAATTGATTTTAAAATTCTTATTTTAACATACAAGGCACTTCATGGGACTGCACCCTGAGTATCTTTGTGTGATCTCACCAGTCCGTATACTCCATCACGCTCTGCTCTTTCGCTCTAACTAACTCTCTTTCACTTCCCCCAGCCATCATGTAAGCTAAAGACCATGGGGGGAACGAGCCTTTTCATTACAAAGCCCCTAAGCTATGGAATGTGCTTCCTCTGCCCGTCAGAAATGCAACCAAACGTTGGGTTATTTTTAAAAAGTTGATTAAGAGACATTTAGATTTAAAGACTGTCTTTCTCTAATGAAGTTGTTGTATTGCTTTTGGTGTTTTTGTTTTATTTTATTTATTACTTTTATTACTGTAGCGCTTTGGGTTTAAGAAAAGTGCCATTACAAATAAAATGTATTTATTACTTACCTGCATGTGCTTTCCTTCAGATACTACAGCGTTCGCTCCTTTCGATCCCGTTCTTCTCTGTTCCAGCCATTACCAGTCAAACCTGCAAAAGACCCAGCATCACGATCTCAGCTAAGAACCAAAGAACTGTCTATAGCGTTTCTGCTCACCCTGTTCTCAGCCACAACTCATCCATCAATCAGATCTGTCAATAAACATTACCTGTGTTTCACTTACCCTTGTCTCCGGCCTGTGTTTGTGACAGCTTCCAGTGACAAAGACATGCTAGTCTAATCTTTGTGTAATGTTTTTCATTCCATAATAGTGATTTCCCAGGCCCGACCCCAGTGTTCTCCAACAGTGACCCTTCCTCTGTTCGAGCCTGGCAACCCCAGCAATAGGGACTCTTCTCAATGTAAACGATATGACATAGTGAAACATAGACAAGGACCACAGCAACATTTACCCTCCATGGATCATCGGCCACCCCAGCAGCCGTGGATGTCCTGGAGGAACTAGTCAGTGCCCCTCTGGACTTCACTCACAACCCATCACCACTTTGTTTGCTGCCTCTGTGAGTCCCATGGCCCTTGCCTGCTTGCTTCGTGATGTGGCTGAGTGTGGCGGCTTCCTGCTACAAGTGGCTCTCTTCATCGTGATGCAAACCACAAAAATTCTGCAACTGAATGCTCAAAGGTAGCCTTTTCTTATTTCTCTGCTTACCGTCAAGGCTTTGTTGTGGGACCGAGCTATACAGAATTCAAATAGTACCATAATCAATTTGTTTGATGCTTTCACTAACCAATTTTCAAGGAGGTGTTTAGTTCCACTACCAGAGTGTTGTCATTGTCGGATCAGCTGCTGCAGCTGTGAAAGGGCACCTTCACCACCAGAGACTACACTCTGCAGTTCTGCACGGTAGCAGGTACTAGCAGCTGAAATGAGGTGGCCCTCCTCAGTGCTTATCATCAGGGATTGAACCACCACGCAAACGCCTCCGCGCTGCTATGTCAACTATGATTACAATATGGACACGGGAAAGCTGGTCAAACCAATGAATGCCGTCTCTTCACCAGCTTGCCTTCACCAGCAACGCAATAGTTCCCCCAGTACCAGAACCCATGCAATTTGTACTCCACATCATCTCATTTGCATTGAATGCACTTCTAGCCACATCACGGCCGGAATACTCTGGCTCTACTGTGCTGTGGCTGATCACTTCATCCAGACGGTCCCCATCAGACACCCCATGTTCCTGGTGTGAGTACCCGCTTCAATTAGAGCCAGAAAGTTCCACAGTTATCTCTCTATATCAGGTACAACTACTCACCACCCCAGATCATTTCTGTTGCAGTCTCCACCCTCATAAGCGACTGGGCTGCTTCGGATGGTAGCAATTTCTATATCACAAGACCTCATACCTAGATGCATACTCCTACTCCAACCTGCCCCGTGAGCGCTATGCCCAGGAGCTCCGAGTCGAAACCATCCAGGGAAAACTGATGGGGTGTGGAAAGATGAAATATAAAGCTCCCCCCTTGAGATTTTGCATTGGAAGTCTGCACGTAGAATCATCATCCTGGGTCGCCCCTGGCTCACCCTCCACACGGTCCAGATGTCAGATGGGAACCATGTGAGATCACTCGCATGGAGTGAGTTCTGACCCAATCAAAATTGTCTCACCACAAGGTACCTAAGCCATGTTATACCCCCTTTCCAACCCAAATCGCATCCCACCCTCAGTTAAAGGCCTGAGACTTCCGAAGACCAGCCCACACCATCCCATCGACTATAAGGCATTCCAGGATGTCTTCAGTCAAGCAGGCAAGCCACCCGCTTACCACCTCAAAAAGCTATGGGGACTGTGCGACAGTTCTGCTGCCTGGGGCCAAGATACCCAAGCACTCCATGAAAAGATTGATTTTTAGTCCGTTAACAGCACTGTAATTTCTGTGGAAGTTTCAGTTAAAATGACTGTTCACAGGAATGTTCAAGCAGCAAGCAGATAATTGTCAGGAACTGCCGATAACTTGACGTGGAATTGTCTTTGCAGCTGACACCCCCCTGCTCGCCCATTCACTTGGGCTAGGTGAAGCTTTCATATGTAAACGACTACAGTCGTGGCCAAAAGTTTTGAGAATTACCATAAATATAGTTTTCAAAAAATTTTGCTGCTAAACTGCTTTTTAGATCTTTGTTTCAGGTTGTTTCTGGTGATGTACTGATATATATATATATATATATATATATATATATATATATATACTATATATACTATATTATATATATATATATATATATATATAAATAAATAAATATAATTTGATATCTTCTATATATATATATATATAATTACAAGCACTTCATACATTTCAAAAGGCTTTTATCGACAATTAGCATGACATTTATGAGTCAGTATTTGCAGTGTTGGCCCTTCTTTTTCAGGACCTCTGCAATTCGACTGGGCATGCTTCTCAATCAACTCTTCTGGGCCAAATCCTGACTGATAGCAACCCATTCTTTCATAATAACTTCGTGGAGTTTTTGTCAGAATTAGTGGGTTTTTTTGTTTGTCCACCCGCCTCTTGAGGATTGACCACAAGTTCTCAATGGGATTAAGATCTGGGGAGTTTCCAGGCCATGGACCCAAAATTTCAACATTCTGGTCCCCGAGCCACTTAGTTATCACTTTTTTGCTTATGGCACGGTGCTCCATCGTGCTTGAAAATGCATTGTTCTGTTCACCACAAAACTGTTGTTGGATTGTTGGAAGAAGTTGCTGTTGGAGGGTGTTTTGATACCATTCTTATTCATGTCTGTGTTTTGGGCAGAATTGTGAGTGAGCCCACTCCCCTTGGATGAGAAGCAACCCCACACATGAATGGTGTCAGGATGCTTTACTGTTGGCATGACCCAGGACTGATGGTAGCGCTCACCTTTTCTTCTCCAGAAGCAAGCCTTTTTCCTTCTATGGTTTTTCCAGATGCCCCAAAGCAATCGAAAGGGGCTTCATCAGAAGATCAATCTGTCCCTGAAGTCCTCAGCAGTCCATTCACTATACTTTCTGCAGAAGATCAATCTGTCCCTGATGTTTTTTTTGGAGAAGAAGTGGCTTTTTTTGCTGCCATTCTTGACACCAGGGCCATCATTCCAAAAGTCTTCGCCCTCACTGTGCGTGCAGATGCGCTCACACCTGCCTGCTGCCATTCCCGAGCAAGCTCTTGCACTGGTGGCACTCCGATCCCGCAGCTGAATCCTCTTTAGGAGACGATCCTGGCGCTTGCTGGACTTTCTGGACGCCCTGAAGCCTTCTTTACAAGAAATTGAACCTCTTTCCTGAAGTTCTTGATGAACCTATAACCATGTCGTTTTGATTTAGGTGCAATCTTAGTAGCCACAATATCCTTGCCTGTGAAGCCATTTTTTATGCAACAACAATGATGGCTGCACAAGCACGCATTTCTTTGCAGGTCACCATGGTTAACAATGGGAAGAACAATGATTTCAAGCATCACCCTCCTTTTAACATGTCAAGTCTGCCATTCTAACCCAATCAGCCTGACATAATGATCTCCAGCCTTGTGCTCGTCAACATTCTCACCTGAGTTAACAAGATGATTACTGAAATGATCTCAGCAGGTCCTTCATGACAGCAATGAAATGCAGACAAGTGGAAAGGTTTTTTTTGGGATTAAGGGACTATGCAATTCATCTGATCAGATCTTCATAACTTTCTGGAGTATAGTGACAAATTGCTATTATAAAAACTTAAGCAGCAACTTTTCCAATTTCCAATATTTATGTAATTCTCAAACTTTTGGCCACAACTGTAATCAAACACTAGCCTGTAAAAATTACCTTAAATTACATATAGTAATAGCAATGAGATTCGTTGGTGATTGGTTTTAAATGAAATATGAAAAGCAATTAACATTACTGTTCTATTGAACAAAACTTAACATAATGTATTTTAAACATTATAAAACATGCACATTATATCAAACGCCTTCAAAGGGCACCAACGTCTCAACGCTGGTTTCTACATGTCATTCTGCAAACTAATCCTCGTTTCGGCTAAACAACATTTAATTCAAATGTACACTTAATCTTTAACCCTCTGGAGTCTAAGGGTATTTTTGGGGCCTGGAGAAGTTTTGTCATGCCCTGACATTTGTGCTTTTTTCAGTTTCTTATAAATATATCTAAATGGCTAAAGTTTAATCTCACTGTAATCAGCACAAACTGGGCTATAATAATATGTGAGCAGCATGTATGTATTGCATGATTGTGTTTTTGATAAAAAAATGTTATGCTGTGGTTAGTGAAAAAATAAAAATGTTAAATCACTTGAATAAGGCAATAAACACATACAGAACATGGTTCCCGGGACTTTGAAGAACTGGAGCTTGTAGCCTAGAATTTTTCTTTCTAAATTATGTGAAAATCATCTTGTTTACAACTCACTTACAGAAAACAATATATTGATTTAAATTAAAGACACATTTTGTTGGTAAAAAGTCATATTGCGAGTAGGCGTCAACTATCATGAATATTATTGTGATTCACACCTGAGAAGACAAAGACCTGCATAATGAGCTGCATTAATGAGCCATTCAGTCAGCTGTGTGACTGAGAGGGATGAGTTACAAGAAAGTATGTAAGGACAAAATAAATGTATATAATTTTATGTTTGTAGTTTATTAAAAATATATTTAATTATCCCACAACATAATTAATATTCACTTGTGAGTGCAGTTAAGTTTAAACAGTTTATTAGGAACAATCAAAGCTGACTTTCAAACAGATTTTTTTGCATCATTACTCCAGTCACACAATCCTTCAGGAAATCCTTTTAACAATCTTATTTTCTACAAAAAAAAAAAAAAAAAAAAAAAAAAAAAAAAAACCTTTTATTTTTTATATTATCATCATCATCATTATTATTATTAATGTGAAAAGAGCTTGGGAATATATTTTTTTCAGGTTTTTAGGGGGGATAAATTGAAAGAACAGCATGTTTTGTTACATTTGTTACAGTTACATTTATTTTTTACATTTATATTATTTACATCAAGCTGTTGAATGGTATAGGTAGTGTATATTGTTATTGAAACTTCCTAATATTTCACTTGATATACATTTAGTCAGGAATTATAGTTTGGAAAAGTCTTCGGAAAAAGTCCTAACTAGTAAAAATGTTTACAACGTTATGTGAAAACTATTACAAGTATATAAATAAATAAAAAGAGACTTACTCATGTTTATGATTCTCGGCTGAATAAAGTGCTTCATTCTTTTTTTTCTGAGGAAATCCAAATCTCAAATCCTCAACCACATCACATCTTTTTGGGGTGAATTATGTCTTATTCCGCTCATCGTGAAGCAAATAGTAAAATAAAAAAACTTGAAGAACAATCTCGCTGCATTGTCTCTGTTGTGTGGGCGTAATCAAGCCGCACGCTTCAGTGAAATATTAGAATCTGAAAGGCGCGTTCAGCGCGGGGGCGTGGTCGCATTAGAAGATAATGAAGGGAGATGTGAAAAATGGACATCATGTTGTTTTCATATGGATTACTTTATCACAGAATATTTGTTTTCGGCAGCACTTGTTTAGTTTAAATAGTAGACATGTCAAGCTTTCTATAGATATATCTCTAATGTCTCTTCGTTGAGTATTCACTGAGTTACAGTTCATTTTAATGAAGCATTTGTAAATGAGATTAAAAGCAGACAAAGGCTGCAGACAAGCACACCTTTTATGTTATCTTATTTTATAAGTGCCACAATGTTTTTTGTTGTTATTATGTCTGTATACAAAAAAAAGTAGACCCTTTACAGATTCGATTGATGTATTGCTTTATCTGTACAATCAAAACTGAAAGGGTAATTTAAGTTCTTTTCGGGGTTATCAGGAGAAAATGCCGCACAAACGTGTATACGCATTAAATCGACTTCAGAGAGTTAATATGATCTGACCAACCAGATGATCGGATGGTAGCTGCCTGCTCGCATTGCAGCCTGTCTGAGTGGACATTTCAAGCTGGATAAAGGACCATCACCTTCAGCTCAACCTTACTAAAAAGAACTGCGGGTGGTTACAGCTAACCCTTCGTTAAATCACAACTACTCTATACAGCTGGGGTTCGTCAACTATAACTCCTTCCAGGACAACCAGAAACATAGGAGCTTGTGATGGATCATCAGTTAAGCTTCAAGACCATATCGTTACAACGACCCGAGTCCCGCGATTTTGCCATATACAACCATCATTAGGAAGATTAGTGACCCTTCCTGTCAGAGCAAGCCATCCCAACTTCTTGTCCAAGCTCTTGGTTCCCTCCAGACTGGACTATTGTAATGCTCTCCTAGCGGGCCTTCCTGCATGTACTATCAAGCCTTACAACTGATCCAGAATGCAGCAGCGAGGGTTGTCTTCAATGAGCAAAAAACAAGCTCACGTTCATCCTCTCCCTCATCAGGTTTACACCTGGCTACCAGTAGCCAAATCGCATCCAATTCAAGGTATTGTTGCTTGCTACAAGACGACCACTGGCATGGCACCAATATACCTAAAACTCACTAGTTCAAACTTATGTGGCCTCCAGAAGCTTGCGTTCTGCAAGTGAACGGAGGCTTGTGGTGCCATCCCAAAGAGGTTCAAAATCACTCTCAATGACCTTTTCCTGGACTGTGCCTGGCTGGTGGAATGACCTCCCAAAACTCAAATTCGGAACATCCGAGTCTTTACTCATTTTCAAAAACAGGTCAAGACCCCCTGCTGGCAAAGGGCGCTATAGAGCCAGGTCCCTCCAGTCCCGGCTTTTACAGCCCCCTACTTCATAGTACCAAGAAGAAAACAATAGTGGGTTTACGGCCAATCCTGGTATGCATGCATTGAACCGACCTCTTCACAGACTGTGCCGCTAAAGATGCTAACGCCCAAGCGCATTTTCGAATGCATTCGTCCATTGGATTGGTTTGCAGTAAATCGACCTGAAGGACGCGTACTTTCATGTTTCCATTCTTCCTCGACACAGACCGTTTCTTCGGGTTTTGCTTTCGAGGGGCAGGCATTATCAGTACAAGGTTCTCCCTTTCGGCTTGGCCCTGTCTCCCCATATCTTTAAAAAAGTCGCAGAGGGAGCCCTGGCTCCTTTCAGGGAACAAGGTGTCCGTATCCTCAACCTACCTCGACGGGCTGCTTCTATCTCACTCTCGAGCGCAGTTGTGCGAGCTCAGGGATCTGGTGCTCAGACACCTTGCACGTCTGGGTCTTCGGGTCAAAAACTGGGAAAAGAGCAAACTCCCTCTACGCTGTGCAGAAGATCTCTTTTCTCGGTATGGAAATAGACTCGGTCACCCATGTTCGCGCAGCTTACGAGCGAGGTGTGCGCAGTCCACTGCAGAATTGAAGTCAATTCGAGGGCAAGAGAGCGGTTCCACTGAAACAGTTTCAGAGGCTCCTGGGGACATATGGCGTCTGCAGCGGCAGTAATACCTCTCGGGTTGCTCCATATGAGAACGCTTCAGTACGGGCTTCACGACCAAGTCCGAGATGGGCATGGCAACAGGGCACACTCTGAGTGACCGTCACCTCGGCCTGCCTCTGAACCTTTCAACCCGTGGTTGGACCTCTCATTTTTATGGGCTGGCGTTCCCCTAGAACCAGTGTCCAGACATGTTGTTGTGTCAACAGATGCCTCTGCCACGGGCTGGGGTGCCATGTGCAACGGGCATGCTGCGTGAGATTCCTGGACAGGACCCTGACTTCAGTGGCATGTCAATTGCCTCGAGTTGCTAGCAGTGCAGCTTGCTCTGCACCGCTTCAGGGCCCTGCTGAAGGACAAACACTTTCTGGTCTGTACGGACAACACTGCGACCGTAGCGTACATCAACCGTCAGGGCGGTCTACGCTCTCGCTGCATGTCGCAACTCGCTCGCCGTCTCCTCTTGTGGAGTCAGAAGCATCTGAGGTCGCTTTGTGCCATTCACATTCCGGGCAGGCTCAATCGTGCAGCCGACGAGCTTTCATGTCAGCAGTCTCGCACCGGGGAATGGAGAATCCACCCCCAGTCGGTTCAGCTGATTTGGGAACACTTCAGAGACGCTCAGGTAGAGACCTGTTTGCCTCTTCAGAAAATTCCCCGACTGCTAGTTGTTTTACACCCTGACCGACGGGCACCCTTGGCACGGATGCTCTGGCGCACAGCTGGACGTTTCCCCCAGTAAGCCTTCTTGCACAGACTTTGTGCAAGATCAGGGAGGACGAGGAGCAGGTCCTCATGGTTGCGCCGTTTTGGCCCGGCCGGACCTGGTTCCCCGAACTTGTACTCCTCGCGACAGCCCCTCCCTGGCCAATTCCTCTGAGGAAAGACCTTCTTTCTCAGAGACGGGGCACCCACGTCCCGATCTTTGGAACCTACATGTGTGGGTTCTGGACGGGTCACCGAAGGTTTAGGTACCTTGCCACCTCAGGTGGTAGCTACCATCACCTCGGCTAGAGCCTTGTCTACCAGACACGCCTATGCTCTGAAGTGGAACCTCTTCATCACCCTGGTGTTCTTCACGTCGTGAAGACCCCTGGAAATGCCCGATCGGGTCAGTGCTTTCCTTTCTTCAGGAAGGGTTGGAACGAAGGCTGTCTCCTTACACCCTGAAGGTCTATGTGGACACCATTTCGGCTCACCATGAGCCTTTTGATGGTAAGTCTCTTGGGAAGCATGATCTGGTCATCAGGTTCCTGAGAGGGGCCAGGAGGCTCAGTCCGCCTCGCCCTCATCAAGTTCCCTCTTGGGACCTCGCAGTTGTTCTATCGGCACTGCAGAGGGCTCCCTTCGAACCCTTGCTTTCAGTAGAGCTAAAGTTTTTATCATTGAAGACTGTGCTCCTGATGGCTTTGGCTTCGGGTTAAGAGGGTCAGGGACCTGCAGGCATTTTCAGTTGATGAAGCATGCCTGGAATTCAGGGCTGGCCAACTTTCATGTTATCTTGAGACCCCGGGCCTGGATATGTGCCCAAAGTTCCCACCACTCCTTTTAGAGATCAGGTGGTGAACATGCAAGCGCTGCCCCCAGAGGAGGCAGACCCAGCCCTGGCACTGCTCTGTCCAGTACATGCGCTCCGCAATTACGTAGACAGAACTCAGTGCTTCAGGACCTCAGACCAGCTCTTTGTTTGTTACGGAGGCCAGCAGAAGGGAAAGGCTGTCTCCAAGCAGAGGTTATCCCACTGGATAGTGGATGCTATTGTCCTGGCTTATCAGGCTCAAGACTTGCCATGGCCCCTAGGGGTGAGAGCTCACTCAAACTATAGGAGTGTAGCCTCCTCCGTGGGTGCTGGCGCCATGGCGCCTCGCTAACAGACATCTGTAGAGATGCGGGCTGGGTGACACCTAACACGTTTGTGAGATTTTATAATCTCTGTGTAGAGCCTGTGTCCTCCTGGGTAATCGCCCCTTTGGGCCAGTAAGGACTTGCTCGGTGTCAATCCGCTTGCTGCGTTATTCCACTCCACGGACCTGGATACGCGCGCTATTCCCCTCAGATGAGTTCCTCAGTTCAGAACCCTGGGTTCCTCCAGCACTGTTGATGTCCAGCACTTGCCTCCATGCCCTATTCAGTCAGCCCTGTGTAGGATAGATGCCTCCATGTGTTGTGATTCCCCCTTTTCTGGGCAATCCCACATGTGTATATCCACAGTAAGTCTCTTCGTAGCATGTGTCTTTCCCTTGGCAAGCACCTTGCCAGCTCTGTCGTTGAAACTTCCACCCTGCGGGCTGGGTACCTCAGAATTCATGTGTATCACCACCTCTCGGTTTATACCTGCCTTGTAAGTCCTCCTATGAGCAGGCAGCCGCTAGCATACGTCCAGCTGGAATATGCTACCCAGTGTATTCTGTGTCAGGTATAGGCCCTCACTCGTGCTGGCCTCATGACAGGGTGCTATCGCTCACACGGGTCACTGCAAGACAGCCATGTGGCGTTTTGTAAGGGACCCCATTCGTCAGTCTCTTTCTGACGTAACGTAGAACGTAACCGACTGAAAGGGAACGTCTAGGTTACGTATGTAACCCTTGTTCTCTGAAGGAGGGAACGGAGACGTTACGTCCCTTAGCCACATCGCTGTTCCACTGAACGGCCGGGTCACTGGGTCCGGCCCCTCAGCGAAAACTTGAATGCGAGTTGCTTGCGCTGCTCTTATATACCCACACAGCGGGGCAGAGCTCGCGATGCAAATCCCCTAGACCAAGGTACATTGTGTACCCTTGGCTCATTTGTTACCACTCGAAGGTGATTGGGCTCTCGGGCTAGACCCCCATTCATCAGTCTCTTTCTGACGTAATGTCTCCGTTCCTTCCTTCAGGCATACGTATCCTAGACGTTTTACTAAAGTAAAACGGTAGCAACCATGTGTAGTAATCAAGTTTTTTTTTTTTTTTTTTGGTTCATACCATGGTTTTCGAGGCCATGGTTTCTATTATGGTTATATTGTAGTAATACTACAGTAAACTGTGGTAGCCATGACTATAGTAACCATAGTTTTTGAAATTATGGTAAATTTTGTAGTTACTATGGTTTTACTGCAAATGCTGTAGTAATGGTTATTTTTGTACGTACACTGGTTTTACTGTAACAGTCATAGTTAAACCATGGAATTGTAGTAAAACTATGGTTGATTTTGTTTTTTACTATGGATTCACAGCAAATGCTGTGGTAAAACCCATGGTGAATTTTTTGAAAGAGTACAAACAGTTGTGAATTGAATTGAATGTTTCACATTTGTAAGTCACTTTTGATAAAAACATTTGATAAATGTAAATGTATTTATATATGTAAATAAAAAAAATATATAAACTTCTTGCAACTGTTATTGAGAGTGGTGTGTTTTGTTTTATTATAAACCAGCGGCGGATGCCACGGGTGGTCCGTATCGATGAGCAAAATGCCAGTGAACCGCACACATACAGAACGGCAGGAATTAACAGCTCCATCGTCCAAACATCAGCCGGAGAGCATGTGCGATCAGATGCCAACGTCGTGGGGACATATTCCCAATTAGCAAACGCTCCCCGAGCTACATCGTGCCGATGGAATTTTGTATATTGGGTTCACATTGGCCCGACGTATGTGTGCTGTTAGGGATTGGCTGTCCGAAAATAAGCTTTCATTACATTTATGATTAAATGAATCTATTCTTTTTGGGTCTAAGTTTAAATTAAGTAGCCTAAGGAAGATGATTAGGTAATCAAAGTCGATGGGAACATACTAACTAATAAAACATCGGTAAATTATCTAGGTTGTGTTCTGGATAATAAAATTAAGTTTATAGCTACTGTTTGTTGGTTTGTTTTTGTTTTGGATAGAGATAGTTTAACGGTACTTGCTATAGGCTTAGTTCAGTAACATTTTGATTATGCCCGTGTTCATGGATGACCAATTTATCCAGAAACATGGATGACACAGTTACAAAAAACAAACACCAGAATAAACTGATAAGATTAGTTTTAGGATTAAATTGTTTTAGTCATGTGGATAATACACACTTTCAGCAGCTTGGTTGGTTATCAATTTCTGAAATTAAAAATGGTACATAAAATTATTAATATACTATAACTTATAGTTCTGAAAGATGTTTAAAACTGAATTTTAATAGTAAAGTGGCTAAAACTAATCTACACATTTTCTGAGATTTACCACATAACAGTTTGGGTCAGGCATTACAGTCATTCAGCAGTTTGAAAACCCCCAACTTCAGCTATGATTAGGAAACATGAGATTGCAAAAACCTCCAAACTACTCTGCAAAAAAGGCTGATTTCTCAGTAAAGCTATTTTTTTTTAATGTTCCAGGGTTTAACACAAACCCTGATATGTAGCATGGCAAAATATGCATTTAATATCAATATAATGAATATAATATTGTCATACACTATAAACATGTTTTGTTGGTGATTCAGTTAACCTTTTTTTTCATTGTATAAATAATCACAAATATGAGCTTATTAAACAAAACTACCCACTGAAAATAGACATTATAAAGATGATAAGCCATGCAACACAATTATAAAGAGAAGTTCCTCCATGGCATTAGCTTTCTCCATGTTATTGCTGTGCTCTTGATAATATCATACAAACTGCACATTGGTTTTAACCAATAGCAGAACATGAGGAAGATGGTGTGAAGCACTATTATTCGTGCAGATTTCTAAGCCACAAGTCATGTCATAAAACCTGTTTCATGTCTACCAGATAGCTGCTATTCACACTATGAATGTATTGTGATTCTGACAGCTGATTCTGATTTTTAATAAAAATCTACCTAAGCCCATATTTGCCAGTGTGTGTGGCCACCCATTTGGGAGAAAGGACTTCTGTGATGAAACAGGCAGACTGACAGTTATCCTTATTTTAAAGTTGTAGGATTGTGACAGAGGGGTTTTTAATAGGTCTAGTGGCCAGTGCAGTTTCCTTCTCTAAGGATTGCATCATGGGCCGGTATCTCATGAGCACACTTACACCATCCAGACATCTATTTAATGTGTTTGTTTTCATCTGGAAAGTGTAGTTTAGAATATTTGCTCATCTGTAAAACATTTAGTTGTTAGATTGACATTCAGATGTAATAAACTTTTTCAGTTTGTTACTTTATTTACACAAAGTTCTGTGATCTTGCTTAGACATAGCTTATCACCATTAAAAAAAGCATGTTGGGCCAGTAGGTGATCCATCTGTTGAATGCCAGATCATAAATGTACTGCAGATAAAGTAAGTAAAAATATACATTGAGCAGTAGCACCACTCCAAATAGTGATGCTTTTAGAGTAATTACATTTCTCAGTGATCGGTGATTCTCATGCCTCAATTGATAGTTCATTCCACCAAAACTATGATGCTTCAAAAGGACATCTTAAAAGTTTGTAACAACATAAGGGTGAATAAATGATTTTCTTTTTGATTAAACTAACCCTTTATGTAATGGAGCACCAAGGTTAGTAAGGTTTTGTGTGTGCATGTGCAGATGTGTGTGTGAGAGAGACAGAGAGCAAGCGTATAGTATAGTATCGTATAGCATTGTAGACAGCTATTGACTGAGCAAGTATGTTTGACTGTTTTAGTCATATGAGATTTGCTTGACTTCAAACATTTTTATGATTCCAGATGTGGTCACAAAAAAAGGTCCATCTATTGTCAGTAGTGTAGCAATATATGTAGCACAACTCCAGTACACGCTCAGTTTAACTCCTGCATTAACACTCACATACAATTCCTAAAACAATAAACACACACATACATTTGTGAATGTGGTTTACGGGTACTCTCCATAAGCATACTGGTTTTTATACTGTTCTATATTGTACAAACTGTATTTTCTCTCCCATTACCCTAAACCTACCCCTAAGCCTACCCATCAAGTAAAACATTCTGTATTTTTAGATTATCAAAAAAAAAAAAAAAAAAAAAAAAAACAGTTTATTTTTTTTAAGCTGTTTGGTTTACAAGGACACAGGAAGTGTCCTCATAAACCATGCTTACGTTGTAGTACCCATGTCATTATTCACATTTGTCTCTTCATAAACCATATATACCAGTATATACACACACTGATATTTCTATCGCTATAGGGACATTCCATAGGCATAATAGTTTTTATACAATAAATATGGTCCCCATAACTTAGGAAATTCCAGGTACTGTACACACACACACACACACACACACACACACACATAGAGATAGAGACAGAGAGGGAGAGAGAGAGAGAGAGAGAGAGAGAGAGAGGAGAGGAGAGAGAGAGATTAATGACGTTAAATTTTTGCAATATTCTGTTTCATCATAAAGAGTCATGTGACTGTGAGGAACAGCTGTAGTTTTCAAATTTCTGTGACAATTTCTACAGTAAGGCATTTTGTCATTTGTGTATAAATATACTCCTATACTTACAATAGTCTATATATTGTCTATATACTTCTGTGAGTATATACCCACACCCACACAGACACCCACACACACACACACACACACACACACACATATATATATATATATATATATATATATATATATATATATATATATATATATATATATATATATATATATATTATATATATATGGGAAAGGCTTGTGTGTTGCACAATGTTTGTGACTCACAAATTTTGGCTGGAGGCATCGGCTGCATTAATGCAAAGATAGGTCATGTCATATAACAAATAGATATTTAAAAAATACACATTCACCACTGTGGTAAATAAGATGTGTCATACAATCAAGACCGGCCTGTGTTAAAGGCAACATGGGCATTTGTCTAGGCCAGGGGTTCTCAAAACTCTCCTGGAGACCCCCCCCCCCCCCCCCCCCCCAACTTTGAACATTTTGTGTCTTCATCAGGTAAATAAACTTGATTCAACTCATTAGCTCATTAGTAAAGATTGCAAGACTTGAACTGGGTGTATCCAATAAGGGACACAAACAAATTGTGCCATGCTGGGGGGCCTTCAGGACAAGTTTGAAAACCCTGCCCTAGGCGAAATGATAGGGGGCGCCACACAATCAGATTTTTATTTTTAATTTATTGTGCCACTTACCTCCTTTATTACTGCCAAAATTTAGTGTCACAGTGCTTATATATTATACTGTTTACAGTGCCAGGAATAAATAATTATTATTATAACCAGCTCATAAACTGTCGGTATCCTGTTCTGTTGCAGCTTGAGAGAGAACTGCAGATTTAGGCTGTCTGAAAGCTGAAAAATGCTGCCTTTGCAGCATATAGAGATAGAAAGGAAACAGTGCACATCTGAATCCTATGATTGTGTCATTTTTGAAGGCAGTATGAATGTATCCTTTGCTGCCTATGATATTCCACTATCCCATGCATTACATTTCATGACAAGTGAACTAAAAAATAAGATTATGTATAAAAGGTGTGCAGTTAGTGGTCAGTTTTTGTGTAAATGTAATTTTTTTAAGCAATTTTTCTGTTCTGGCAAGAAATAAGTACTGTATTAATTTTATTACTAAAGCTCACTCACTCGGTTTTGTTGTAAATCATTAGACCATTGTGTTGCCAAGAAGCCTGTCCAAAATAAGTTTCATGAGGTATCTTCATGCGCAAACACTACCTGCAGAGTCACTGCTTGATAGGGCAGAGAGGCCAAAAGTCAGCTGCCTAAAGGCCCCAATTTACTTAAAGCAAAGTTGAGGAAATAACTAGTGTGACAATTTCTAAAAAATCAGGCCAAAACAACAAGGTTAATTTGGAGTTTGCTTCAGGAGTTCGGATCAGCTTGTCAAAATGAACCTCGTAACAGGTACAGTGGGTATTGAAAAAAATTACCCCCCCGTTAAAATAATCACATTTTGTTGCTTTGCAACCTGAAATGAAGACAGACACAGTTTTCATTTTGTCCAGCTGTATTTACTCATTGGAATTTATAACATCCAAGTGAAAGATATAATATCAACATGTCATTAAAAAAAAAAAACAAGTGTAAACGGAAACATTTTAACAAATCAGATAGATATCCGAATAGAGAAAATGCATGAAATGACTAGGTGTAAACAGGCCCTAAATGACTTGTAATCTCAATCAGGTGTAGCTAATCCATTTGACTTTCAACTGTGATCAGCTGTGGTTGTTTTGATTAGCTCAGCATGAAAAGAGCTTTCCTGGGGGGGTATTCCAAAAAGCAGGTTATGTGACATACCTGGGTATGTTTAAGGGTAAGTTCGTGGATAACCTCAACGTTCGGTTCCAAAAACAGAGGTAACTTTCTGGGTATGTATGTAACCATAGCAACTGACTCTCTGAAGATAACCTGCTCGAGAGCAGGTTCATGTTTCAGTGTAACTTCGTTTCAGAAGGTTGGTGAGCATGGCGTGCCCTTTTGACGAGGATCCTGTGGACGTAGAAGCACAAATTATACAAGGTTTTTTTCGTCGGGAGAGGGTTATAAGACCGCGTATTGATGTGTTTGCATACCCTAATGAATATTTAACAGAGCGTTATCGTTTTTCAAAAGATTCATTAGTTTATTTAACACGTCTTTTAAAACCGCATATCGCAAATGTGACAAACCGCGGCTCTGCGCTTAGCACAGAAAAATTCTGTGCATAGCACTTAGGTTTTTTGCGTCTGGCCATTTTTTGTACAGTGTGGGCGATTCAGAGCATGTGGGAAAGGCAACTGTGTGTAGAGCCGTTCGTACAGTGTGTCTGGCACTTAAACGGTTGTTTCCCAAGTTTGTACAGTTTCCCTGGCCATAAACCTCTGCTTGTTATTAAAGACGAATTCCACAGAGTGGCAGGTTTGTCCTTTTGTAGTAAAATATGACAGTCATATTAGTTTATATATTATTAATATCTATACATGTATTCATTATGCACACACTTCATACTTCCATAACTTTCTGTTTCAGGGTTTCCAAATGTAATTGGGTGCATTGATGGCACTCACATTCCTATGGGAGACTATGTTAATAGGAAATCTATTCATAGTATCAATGTGCAGGTAACAACTTAATTTTTTCCCCTTCTTAAAATCATCAAAGTCATCACTTTTTCCACTAACTATAGGTAATATGTGAGGCAACCCAAATCATCACCAATGTCGAGGCAAAATGGCCAGGATCTGTGCATGATGCCAGAATTTTCCGCGAGTCATCATTATGCCAGACATTTCAGCAGGGTATGATTTGCTTTATACAATTTTTGTTTTTTCGTTTTTACTATATTTGTGTTGTACACTTCAATCATTACAGGACAGTACAATGGTTACTTGCTGGGGGACAGAGGATACCCTTGTCTGTCCTATTTAATGACACCCTACCCTGAACCTGAGCCTGGACCACAGACACGGTTTAACCTGGCTCACAGCCGAACACGGGCCAAGGTGGAGATGACTATAGGGATCCTCAAATCTCGGTTTCAGTGTCTGCGTGGACTCCGGGTTAGTCCAGAGAGGGCATGCGACATTATTGTGGCTTGTGTTGTGCTTCACAATATTGCCACTATAAGAGGAGAGAGCCATCCTTGTATTGAGGAAGATGGCCCAGAGGAACACCGACAGATTTTAGAGGCCAACAGAGACGGAAGACTTTTGAGAGACAGGATTTGTCAAAATTACTTTTATTAGCTTTTTTTGCACTGGTCTGCCAGGCAGTTTATTTCTTCATTTCCTGAAAAACAATAAAAGTAAACTTCATTAAAAAAGTAGTTTTTTTATATTGCTTTACACATACATACAGCTAGATAGAGACAGACAGACCACTTTTAACATGCAACAGATTAATATTCAGACAAGTTCTCACCTTAAGGCGATTCTCAAGTAATTCTATTTCAAGTGCTGCTTTTTTTAATGAGGAGCCTTTTCTCTTCCATTTCAAGCTGTATAAGGTCCATCACCATGTCACTTTTTCTTATTTGTTTTTGAAGATGGACCTTATACAGCTCCTTTGCTGGCAACTAAGGTGAAAAAATGTAATAAATGAGATTGTTTTGGTCAGACAATAAAATTCAAATATGGACACATGGACACAAATTCTTACCCTGCTTAGATTGTGTGCTGAGGCTGAAGGACCCTCATCTGTGGGCAAATCCCTAGGTATGTACTATGAAAGGACAATGACAGTTTGTACTCTAATGCAAAAAGGGGCCATACATCATAATGGTATGCATCATACCTCAGTGGATCTACCAGCATTGTCCACTTCTGTCACAGCAGATGTGGTCTCTTCATCGTCATCATCATCTTCATCCTACAAAGACAAATATTCAAGTATACATTATTTGCCAAAAAAAAAAAAAAAAAAAAAAAAAAAACCTAAAGTACCTGACAACAAATCACTTACAACTGTGACAGACTGTGTTCTTTCTGGAGAGTCCAATAATACAATCCGTCCATCAGTATCTATAAGAACACAAAACCCGTTAAATTCTCAATATTATCAAAAGAAAATAATACATCATATGCAGTTAAATAAAATAAGCCTACATAAAAAATTAATCTTGTTCAAAAAGCCTTTAAGTGACAGAGATAGTAATTTATCAGGACAAAAAATGAAAACAAATCATAGAGGTAAACTTACATTTCACCCTTTTTTCACCATCACTTGTGGTGCATAGATGTGATGAACTGCCCCCTGGAATGCCAGCAACCACTGGTCGCCCTTTATTAAGGGACAGAGCCAGCTCCTCAGATGGGGTGAGGGGAGGTGGTGGTGGCCCCCCGCCAGTTAGACGGGCTTCAGTCTTCTTTCTGTTAGCTGCATGACAGAATGAATATACTAAATCCTGTTATAATAATAGTTCAGTAATTGTGTAATCAAATATTACCTTTTTGCAGAATGTTTTTGTGTTTCATTTTGACTTGGCTTAAAGTTTCTTGTGGCTCCAGAAGGGATTACACCTTATTAAATAAGAAATATACATTATTATTTCAAGCTAAAGAAATAAATGGCAGGAAAAGTAAAATGCTTTCATAGTGATTTAATATATTCAAAAGGATGTATAAGTCATACTTCATTATTTTGCATTTCAATAAAACGGGAGGCAATACCAAATTTGTAATTTAATACACTCACGCATTTACTCTGTCCGTTATTTTTTGCCAAGCCAACTCTCTTGCTTTAGCCGATGCAGCTGTATTGCTTCTTTTTAATATTATTGGCTTAAACTCCTCATAAGCATGCATTAAAACTTTCAACTCCGCCTCTGTGAAATACGCCGCTCTCTTTTTTTCGCTTTGAGTTTCCATGGTGACTCGTGAAATCGGCGATCCATTGAAAATGTCTTTATACATGCACCGTGCACGCGCATTAACTCTGGGTAACCATTCAGAGGTTGATTTTTTTTTTAAACTAACTCTTCTCAGGTGTTTTGGAAACAGACATACTCATGGTATGCCTGTTTTGGGGTAAATCAACCCAGAGGTTATAGTTTATCAAATGGTAAGTTAACCAAGCTTTCTGGAATACACCCCCCCCCCCCCCCGGAGAAGTCCTCTGTAGTGAACCTGAAGCAAACAATCAACTATAGGTAGCAAGGCACTGTCAAAAGATTTCCAGGATAAAGTTGTGGACAGGCACAAGTCAGGAGATGGATACAAAAAAAATGTAAAAGACTTCATCAATGCCTAGAACCACAGTGAAGTCTATTATAAAAAAATGGAAAGTATTTGGTGCAACACAGACCCTCCCTGGATCAGGATGTTGCTCCAAACTCAATGAAAAAGCTAGGAGAAAACTGGTCAGAGAGGCTACCAAGAGGGCTACAGCAACTCTAGAGCAGTTGCAGGAATTTATGACAAAGAGTAGTCATTGTGTGCATGTGACAACAATATCACAAATCCTCCACAAATGTGGCTTGAGGGAGGGTTGCAAGAAAAAAAGCTACTCCTCAAGAAAGGCCACATGTTGTCATGACTGAGCTTTGCCAAAACGCACCTTGAAGATTCTGAGGCCACATGGGACTAAAATTAAATTATTTGGCCTCAATACCAAATGATATGTCTGGCGGAAATCAAATACAGCTCACAATCCAAATAACACCATTCCTACAGTAAAGCATGGAGATGGTAATATCCTGTTATGGGGGGTGTTTCTTTGCAGCAAGGACAGGAGCACTTGTCAGGATAGAAGGAAAAAAAAATGGATGGGGCAAAAATACTGTAACATTCTTGAGGAATATCTGCTGCCCTCTGCCTGAAAGTTGTCAATAGGAAGAAGGTTTACCTTCCAATATGACAATGACCCCAAAGCACACAGCAAAACTGACCACACAGTGGTTAAAGATGAGAAAAGGTGAATGTGCTTACATGGCCTAGTCAGAGCCCAGACTTAAACCCCATTGAAAATCTGGGGAATGATTTGAAGACTGCAATCCACAAATGCTCACCATTAAATGAACTTAAACAGTTCTCCAAAGAAGGGTGGCCACTTTTATTTTATTTTTTTATACTCACTGTATGGAGAAAGTAAAGTGTGATACAGTGAGGTATGTAACTCTCAATTCAAAGAACCAAACAATGGGTTTTGTTTTCAAGATGATTTTATTCACTGTTTTGTCTCATACATGTGTCGAATGGAAGGTGCACATTCCATTGTGACTCATGTTTGTCAGTCTTAGCCTTTTGTGCCTGTAAATAAGAGAAAAGGTGAATGAAAAATTAGACAAATAATGATTTGTTTGTTAATGGTGATTCTCTTTGTCTTACCTTCTTCCTGGAACTGCCTAAGAGGAGGGAGCCCGCGGACAGGAAGCTTGACTTATACCATCCCAAAGGAGGAGGAGCTCAAGCATTGAGATTGTTGAATGATATTACATTGAATACATGTCTTTTAGGATTTTCGTTGGTTTTCATGATGAAAATGGAGCTGGATAAAGATGCTAATATTCATATTTGAATGTTGATGTTAAATATGATCTCATAAATAAGCTATGCAGATTGTAAGTGAAATAGCCCTGCCACTGGTATGTTTGAATTTGAGGGGAGGCGCCTTAACTATAAAGAGTCTAATTGTTTGGACAAGGAGGAAAGGAAAAAGAGAACTGAGTGTGACTGTTGGGCCAGTAGCCAACGTGTTTGATGTTTCTCATGCAAATATTATTTTGTTTTGTTTTTTCTTTTTCTTTTGTTTGTTCTTCCTGTATTGGAATCTTGATGGATGGAACCTGGTTACACTGTTTGGAGCATGCCCTGACAAGAAAATTAAGTCACCTTTAAGAAACTAAAGAGTTTTTACCTTTTCTTGCTGCCTGCCTAGCCACTGTTAAAGACTTCCTTACAACATAAAGTTTTTTATATATATATATAAAAAAAAATATATATATATGTATATGTATATGTTATAGCACATTTATCCCAAAGTGCATTTATGGCCAAAGTGCTGACAAAACCAAAGGGTTAAAAAATAAAACAACCAAGACAAAACATTAAACAGAGATAAAATCCCAGCATTTATAATCCAGCACTGTATGTGTGGTCTAAGAATCCATCTCATTTGATATGGAAATATTCTCGGGTTCACTCCTCTGTTCAGTCTGTTGAGGTCAGTAAAAAAAGAAGACGTTAGAGACTGCTTTACAGTAGAATTTAGTAGAAATAGTATATCAAAGTAATTTCAGTTGAAAGAGATAATAATTTGTTTTTGTTTTTTGATGTAAAGATGCTTGTTTTAAACCAATATATTGTATAAGTGCTATATTATTAAACATGACTTGACTCGAGTGCCAAAATCACCATGATGAGATGTTTTCTTAACTGCTGTTTTCTTAATGCTGAAATTTTTGGTTGTGTGGTTATTTTCCCCCAGAGGAGGCAGACTAGCTTTGCTCTGTCCCGTCCGTGGCTTAAGATGCTACGTAGACCGGACACAAAGCTTCAGGACCTCAGACCAGCTCTTTGTCTGTCATGGAGGCTGGCATAAGGGGAATGCCATCTCCAAGCAGAGGATGGCCCACTGGATTGTGGATGTCATCACCCTGGCTTATCAGGCACAGGGTGTGCCCTGCCCATTCAGGTTGCGAGCTCACTCAACTAGAAGTGTTGCATCCTCCTGGGTGCTTGCTCGTGGTCCCTCGCTGACAGATATTTGTAGAGGTGCGGGCTGGGCAACCCCTAAACACGTTCGTTAGATTTTATAGCGTTCCTCTGGAGCCGGAATCCTCCTGTGTTCTCATCTCAAACAGGTAGAAGCACTGAGTGGCCCCAGCTTCGAGTCGGCTCGCTAAAACTGCTCCAGAGAGTCCATACAGTAGACCCTGTTGAGCTCCTCCATCCCCCTCAGCAGTCAGATGTGGTGGAGCGTCTGGCGCCAGGCCCTCTCAATATGAATCCGTGAGAACCAATAGCGGGCTGGGTTCCATATGCAGAGACCTAAGTGGATCCCATATGTGTAAAGTCCACAGTAAGGCCTGAGAGCCCGAGTTTCCCCGGCAGACTTCTGACATTCCAAGAGGGTTACAATCACCTCCATTCTTCCATATGCACCTAATAGATGTTCATATGTGTATTTGCTTCCGAAACCTCCTTCGGGAAGGATGGAGCTTCCGCAACGTCCCTGTCCCAAGTGGAAATGGGGTACGTTTTCCCAGTGTTATCCAGTCTTACTGATTGGGTAGGGCCATAGCAGAAGTAGCTGGTTTCTTGTGTAAGCCCTGGCCTACGCCAAAAAGTAAGGGCGAAGGTGGCTTCCATGGGACACTGGAAGGGGCAGTATTGTGGCCTTTCGGTAGCGATCCCAATTCGTCGGTCATCCAACGTGACGTCGAGAGTGAGCGACTGAAAGAGAACGTCTCAGTTACGTATGTAAATCCTCATCCCTGAAGGAGGGAACGGAGATGTCCCGTCCCGTCCTGTCACCACAGCTACTGTACCACCGCTGAGCGGCCTGGTCACCGGCTCAGCTCCTCAGTGAAAACCTAAATATGTGCTGCATCTGCTGCCTACTTATACTCACGCTGTGATTAGTGGCAGCTGGATGCAATAATTGCATGCCAATGTGCACTGGCTCGTTTAGTTTACACTTGAAGTAGATTGGTCTCTCTTAGCGAGATCCTAATTTGTCGGTCACCCGACGTGACGTTTCCTTCAGGGAAACGAGGGTTACCATACG
Source organism: Cyprinus carpio (assembly GCF_018340385.1). Taxonomy (NCBI): domain Eukaryota; kingdom Metazoa; phylum Chordata; class Actinopteri; order Cypriniformes; family Cyprinidae; genus Cyprinus; species Cyprinus carpio. The sequence continues at coordinate 32,014 of NW_024879399.1, read as the reverse complement.
TAACTGAGATGTTCCAGATTCTTTTTTTTTAAGTCTATTTTTTTTGTTCTCATGTCAGATGTGTATGTATGTATGTAAAGTAGGTGGACATCCAAAACGTACTTCTACCGCCGCTCGTACCGCCGCCGCGGCGTCTGCAAAGTGCATTTGCAGCTTTTGACCGCTGAGTGGCACTTTAATCACAAGTTTTCAAACAAACGCATCAAAGCACATTTTCGCAAATAGACGTCAGTTTTGCCTCGCTGATGTGTTACATTTGATGGCTGCAGTCAGGGAAAATGAAAGAAAAACACTATAGTTAAAATATTTAATATTCACAGATTAAAGTTTGGTACTTATGAAGTTATGTGCATTTCTTAGAATGAATTCAAGCAGGATAAATGTCAAGCCTGTGCCTGAGCCTGTGCTTATATATTCTCTAAGCTACACAGTATTACACCATATTTTAGATTTGACACATTTAATAGGTGTGCAGTATTATTTATATAATATGAATTATGTGTTATATTATTCAAAATAAATTTTGGTTTACTTTGCATCGTAGCATTAAAAGTGGTAGCCTATTTTAGTGAGCTAGGCTACGATTTATATGCAATATGCAAAAAATGTCAATATTCTCATATATTAGGCCTATATTTTAATTTATATTTTAAAATTCCTTTAATAAAAACAACATGCATTTTTGTTATTCGTTACCTGTCCTTTATTTTGACAGACAATTTCTTGGGAAAATATATTTGTCTGTAGACTGATTAAGAAATTGTTGCGTGTTTTATAAATTATTTTCTTTATTTTAGTAAAACTTGCTCAGAATAGGCACTGTATAATTTCTTTCCCATTAATTAGGCCTAATTAAAACAAGAAACGAATAAATTAATAAAAGAGTGCACGCGCAGCATTTATTCTCATTTGTTTTATCTTCATTACAAATCCTGTTTGGTTTTATTTTGAATAATTGCATGTAAAAAATAATTAACGTTGTAATACATATGCAAAATGTGAATAATTATTCATATTTAAGTGTTTGTGCGAAAATTATTAATGCACATGCAGGACAGGGAGGCGCCCTCTAGATCACTTGAATTTTTTCCTGATAATGAATTAACTTAAAATTGTGGTGTCTCACATACATGATAAATATATCCACAGAAAGCTTGAAATGTCTTTTAAATGAATCAATTCAGAACGAAAGCATTATGTAATCTGTGAAAGTTGTATTTCTCTTTAAAAACGCGATACCATGTGGAGAGAGTCAGCACTGTGAATTTCATCTTGCAGCCGACAAGAAAACATTTGTTTATTAATAAATAATTAACAAATGTTTTTTACAATTATTTAGCTACTTCTGCCTGTGCGTTGGGGCAAACTTAATGCATCTGCTTGAGCGCGAAATATATTAAGGCTCATTATGGATTTATAGATGTAAATGTAATATAAACCTGTGTGATTAGTTGAATAATGACAAACGAACGACTAGTAACTAGAAAAATCTTACATGGGAGCAAGACCTATTAAATACCCTCTAGACATCTCTGTTAAAGTTTGTAAAGCATTTTATACGCGTTTGCATAAATTCTTCTTTCAGAACGGTCTGTAATGGAGAGATACCTTAACACTGATTTTTCCTCTGAAAACACAAAAACGAAAATTGAAATAAAATGATTTTTTTGTGTTGAGAATGGCCAACCCTTCTCTGAAGATATTGTTGCTTCTGGTTTGTGCATTGTAAATAGGCTACAAAATAATAATAATAATAATAATAATAATGATAATAATAATAATAATAATGTCTCCAAAAACTCCAAAAAATATATATTCCCAAATCTAAAAAAAGCCTATAAAACATCATAGACGGATCATACTGATGTCTGGACTCTGTTTGGGATTTAGAAAAACACAAAGAGATATTAGTTCAGGATATGGTTATGAAAAGGCTACATTCTATGAGAATTTATATTTCATAGTCAAAAAAAATATTGTTTAGACGAAACAAAATAAAATTAACGCAACAGTTTGCAAATTTTTTTTTTTTTTTTTTTTTTGAGTTAAGGCAACTTCTTCTGAAGTTATAATAAACTAAATAAACTATATTGCGCTATACATCAGTCAAGATTTGAAGTGGATCAAAAACCGTTCTTCAAAGTTGTCCTAAAACCAAAATGACGAGTCCTATCTAAACCTGTTCTGCAAGTGTGATACCCTCATAAGACACTGTCCCTATGAAAGACCAAGAGATTCACACATTTATCTCGACCCCCACAAGAGATACATAACTACCCCAACCCCCTCCAGCTGAACTGAATTCGGTCTGTTTTGGGGCTGTGAGGAACGGTGTGTTGTCATGTTACTGGGTTGAAACATGCCTGCACCACAGCAGAACTACTCTTTATTCATTATTTTCCCCGCAGCCCATATTATTGTTTTCACAAGACCATAATAATAACAAATTATCAATTGATAATTTAATCATTATTTTACGAAAATCATTGTTATTTGTGAACGAGCATGTGCGGGAAGGCTTTAAGACCAAGCGGAGTCCTCCATCAGCTGCTCCTGCTACACAGCGCGCGGGACTCGCGCTCACTGACCCAGCTTCAAAGTCCGCAAGTTTTTTGATTTAACTAAATCAATTTGAGCGAATACAACTGACTGCTCATGAGCCCAACATTTAGCAAGACAGAAAAACATTCAGTCTACCTGAAGGAAGATGTATTTCATTGTAAGTTAATGCTGTTATATAGAGAGGTTAAATGGAGAGAGCGGAGATGAGAGAGAGAGAGGAGAGAGAGAGAGAGAGTAGGCGGCATGAGAGAGAATAAAAAAAAAAAACCCGTGTTTGCTATTCCTAAACTTGGAGCTCATTATATTGAAGTACAAAATCCAAACCACCAGAAGCAAACTCTCAGTGTTCTTTCATTGAAAAGTACGTGTTTTCGTGTTTACGTTCACAGGCTATTATGGTTGAAATGAAATGATTTTGTAGTTCAAAACTTTAAGTGCCATTGTTTTAAAAAAATGCTTTGGTTGGCTAACGTTTCATAGACCTCCTCAGTTGTTATGCTTTAAAATCCCATACTTTGTAATTTCACAGTATTTTCACCTCCTAAATCACTAACCTATAAAAAGTCACCAATTCTATAATGGTAAAATTTACGTCAGGCCGATGGCACTTTTAATTACATTGTTTGTTTGTTTTTTTGTTTTTTGTTTGTTGTTGTGTTTGTTGGCTTGTTTTTTTTTGTGAGAATAACTGTAGCTTCAATAAATATGTGCAGCAAAAATACAAATATTAAAAGTAATCCCTTTATGTTTTCCCTAATTTTCTTAAAGAATAAGATGATACAACTTATTTAGTTCTAGAAAAAGAAGCATAAACACTGTATAACATATTATTAATTCATAGAAATAATTTAAGCATTTAAAAACCTGTTTTTTTAAAAACTCTGAACTTCATACTAGTAAACTGACTTTAAAATCTCAAGGGAGTTTATAAGTTAAAAAGGGTATAAAATATGTCACAGTGGCATGTTAAATGCCTAAATGAACTTGTGTTAAACAATATAATTAGAACTAACATATAATTAGATTTTTTTTTAATGAACAATTCCTGTATAAATGGGACAGCAACCTTTATAGCAACATTTTGTAAATCGTGCCACAAGCTGAGCAACGCGCGAGTGTTTCAGGTTGAGCGGCGAAGATGAAATGTGCTGGCACAGGGAAAGTCATGTTCAAATGCTAATGAAAATAAAAAAAGGTAAAAAAACCCCTGGATAAGCCTAGAGTAGGCCCGACGGGGTTCCTAAGGATGATAATAACTGTTACTAGGAATTTACGCCCCCACTAGGTAGTAACAAATTTTAATCCCGAGTTAATCGCCTATTTTCGTTTGTCTGCATGTGTATTGTATTTATTATTGATTTATTTTGGTATTGTTTGTTAAAAACAGGCTAAAAAATAAATAAGTTTGGGAGAGGAAAAATAAATAAAAAAGGGAAAAAACAAAAATAAAACAATAAGTCATGTACTAGGAAGTTGCATTTTATTAACATTCAGAAATAAATAACTGGCCTGGGCCTAATACATGTTATAATGTGCCAACAGGAGATTTTGGTGTTCTCTTTCACTTTTACAACAAATCCTTTTGCAAATTTAACAAATTTATCCGACAGAGCAGAACAATTAATTACAAATATATAATTCTAATGGATAAATAAAATGGACAGTATATGATAATATATCCTTAACTATAAACAAACGCAAACAAAAATAACCATGAATAATAATTTACAGCGAGGCCATCAGCGCTAAGGTTTTGCTCTCCATTCTGGGAGAATAATCCAACGATTTCCATATTCGTGATGTTGGCCTATTTCAAGCTTAACTATTATTCATTAGGAAAAAAATAGGCTTTGTAGTTTACCACGCGGTGTTATCCGTACGTCGACGGAAAAAAATAAAAAAATCATAATTAACAAAAATATGCCAAAGTGAACGATGCTCGCTCGCGATGCGCACGGTGAACGACTGCCTGGTTCGCATGCCTGTGCGTGAGGCGGCCCACGCGAATCAAACAGCTGAAAACACAAACTACAAAATGTTTTGGTCACGCAGATAAAGCAATAAGTCAAAATTCAAAGTGTCAGCGAGCTTGAAATCATAGAGAATACTACATAATGAGAATTAGTTATTGCCTAAATTGCCTGGACCTTTTCTCAGTATCGCTGCTGCATGTGGAACCTGACAGGACTGTTTTTAAAACACTGCATGATCCGAATTGAAACCATTTAGCTTTTAATCCGTATATATATGTGGTCCTTAGCTCTTGTGACTGCTTTAAGACGAAATAGCCAGCAGTAAAGTCCTTTGTGTAAAGGTGTCTCTTTAATTGTTTTGATTCGTGTCAGTAGACCTGTAGCCCAAGACTACTCCGAGCATTTTTGCAATTGAACTCACTGTTACATTTTTTAAATGTTTTTTAATAAGATGGTACGAATGTGATGCCTCATTAATTTTATTGTGTTGTTTTACGCTCCTCCGTTTATCCTCATTTTTTACCAAATTACGTTCAGTTTTTCGACAAGCTCAGGCCCCTTTGCGCCCACCTGGCGGTAGTTATTTCGCGAAGTATATTTCACAAGGCGGCTGACTTGCAGTTAACGTCCGGAATAGAAGTGGGGCCCGGTTTGCGGCGGTAGTACTCCACTACTTGTTCCTCGTGTTGGCACCAGCTTGTAGCTATGTACTGACTTACCATTGGTCAACACCACTGACGGAAGTATCCATAAACAAGATTGCTTGTGTGTTTTGCACCCACCTGGTGATAAGCAGCTGTTGCCTCTGTGTCTTATAAATTGCCCTAGATATAAGCTCTTATCCTTATAGGTAGTTGCAATTAGGATGTTCGATACTTCCCTACTGCTTTCATTAAACACTGCCAATTTACACAATGTTTGTTAACTAGCTGTTTATTAAAAAAAATTGTACCCTTGAAAGAATCAAAGTATGAGTCGCAGATGGGAGTTTTACTTAAACATGTTCTGAGGGCAGAAATGAAAATTATTGGTTTACAGATTCAACCAATGAAATTGAAGCAGAGGCGGAGTCAGGAAATTTGAAAGTGTAGATGAAATACTTCAGACAGATACGTTACTGACGCTTCGTGGGACGCATTTATTGCAAGGTAAGTTAATTTACCATGTATTTTCATGAAAAAAAAAAGAACAATATCTAACATTTTAAAAGATAATTAGCGAACAAAGATACACAGAACAAATAATCATGGACTAAATACCATATAGCATGCATTTTCACTTGACTGCTTCATCAGTTGATTGCACCAAAGCTGGTTATGAGGTAACTGGAGTAAAACATGTTTTTCCAATACTTCCGCACCTGTCTGTGAAACCGATATGAGCGACAACAGAACTCGTTCTTATATCCTTGACATTTCATCAGTCAGTTAGCGTTAGCATTAGCACTGCTCTCAGGGCAGGAGTACTCAATATTCAATTCAGGAGTATTCAATATTTAAATTACTGTTATTTTTTATGAACTGTGTGCTGCTCTCCGGGCAGGAGTACTCAATATTCATATTACTGTTATTTTACTAAACTATGCACTGCTCTCAGGGCAGGAATACTCAGTTATATTACTGTTATTCTATTAAAACTATGCGCTGCTCTCAGGGCAGGAGTATTCAAATATTAATATCACTGTAATTTTTACTGATCTATGAGCTGCTCTTAGGGCAGGAGTACTCAATATTCATATTACTATCATTTTACTGTTATTTTTAGTGTACTATGTGCTGCTCTCAGGGCAGGAGTACTCAATATTCAAATTACTGTTATTTTTAGTGTATTACGTGCTGCTCTCAGGGCAGGAGTACTCAATATTCATATTACTATTATTTTTATTGAACTTTTTGCTGCTCTCAGGGCAGGAGTACTTGATATTCATATCACTGTTTTTTAGTGCATTATGTGCTATTCTCTACGGCCTAACCATTGTTCATTCTTTTAAATAACAAATTATATCAGTCATGAGCAACATTCGTTAAATATGGCTGTCAGCGCCAGTTGTAGTCTAATATACAGTGTAGTCTACACTGCATAGATAATATATATTTTTTCATTTGTTCTATATAGTATTGACATAGTTTTTCCTGTTTATATTAAGGAGTTATAGGCTAGTAAATTTATGCATATTTTTAAGAGTATTCAGTTTTTTTTTTTTTAATCATTAAATTTATAAATCAATAGACAATTTCTGCATTATTGATTGATCTTTTATTTTATTCTCCAGTTACCTGGAGGAGCTGGCAGAAACTGGACAATTCAAAGGAGCTAACACTGAAGAGGCATCTGATGCTGCTGAGTAAAAAAATGGTGCAAAAATGGAGATGTATGAAAAATGTTGTGTGTTTGGTTCCACCTGATAAAACCACATAATAGCCAAATTCGGAAGGTAAATGTTTCTCATGGGGACATAAGCGATTATCAACATTTACAGGGGTAAGTCTGATTTTACTGCCATCTGAATCCAGAATGTCACTGTTTTTCTCCCACCATCCCCCATGAAAATCCCTGGCCGAATTACCAAGGTCATGTGGTAATTTAATTGCTGTCCAAATCCACATCTCTGAGAATAAATCATTTCAAAATTAACCGTTTAAATCCATTTTCACCAGTTTAGCACCATATACTAACTATTGTACTTTGCATGCATATTACTAAAAAAACAATATATATATATATATATATATATATATATATATATATATATCTATATATATATATATATATATATTGAAATGCTAGAATGTTTACAAGAATACTATTTCAGAACTGCTCCATCACAGTGATCGGATGCTTGTTAAGAACAAAAAAGACCAGAAAAGCATGTAAACATTTGAAATGGGTAATTATTATGGCAGTAACAGGTATACAATACCATTTTAAAATATGTATAGGCCTACAATTACGTACTTGAAAAATGCGAACCAAGCAGGCTCTAGTTTACCCGGTGGACATGTAATAAGATGGTGGTGGCATTTACTTATTAAGGGGGTGTTAAATGACTAATCTCCACAATTTGGTAATGCACGGGCCATCATTTTGAGGAGATAAAAATTAAGCAAACAATTTCCGCCTCATCTTGCGGTCTCAGTTTTCCTATGTGGATTTACAACACGATATTTAAATAGAATTAGTGTAAATCGGTAATAGATATTAGCAACAGTTTAAATATCTGTTATTCCAACGCGTTATGGGGCCTTTTTATGTTAGAGACCGACAACTTATTCCACGGGGGGCCACTGGTCAGCCGTTGCATTGCCTGAGGTTCATGAGAGAGTCTAATCAAACATCTTAGTCTTCGCGGCTTCCACCCTGGAATAAATCAGAACGTACAATGGAGTCTAGGGATCAACTGAAAGGTGCCATGTCAATACTTTGTTAAATATGTCTATGATGGAATAACAATTGCCATCTGATTTGTGAGAGAAGAGTCCTGGACAGATTTACTAATGGTGACACATAAATGTGGAGTTTTAAAAAACGTTCCCGAGGGGTGTCAATCTATGTGCAACCACTTAATGTTCGCAAAGGTGTGTAAAGTGATGTGAAAATTAAGCCGTGTTTTTGTTGGGTTTTTTTTTTTTTTTACTGTTGCGCTGTAAATGTTGTTTCATCATGTCAATGTCTGCCTTGTACAGATTGCTATTTTGTAAGTAAAAACAATTTAAATGTTGATTGAAAAATAATTACAGTGTTAAACGCGGTCCAATATTAACAATAAAATAATCAAGTTATAAGTGATGATACTTTCTCTTTTATAAACAATAAAAAACAACTCCAGCTGATAATTTAAAGCGATATGTACAACCAACAGGAGATTTCATAGAGCGAAAAGGCTAGATGCGATCACATTAAAACTTGCTGTAGTTTGAAGCGTGCTCCCTTTAAAACCAGGCCATACTTAGGTCGCCCTGCTGCCCAGATATTTTCTCCTCAAAGGCAGTTTTCTTAAAAGTCCTCCGACAGTGTTTGCATGCTCTTCCTGCATTTGAAATGCATAAAGAGTCTGGTTTCAATTTACACTAATAATTATTTAAAAAAAAATAAGTTAAAAAAAAAATAAAAACAAAAACATTATTTTACATGAAGGCTTTAGTTTTGGACATTGAATCATGAACATCCTCATTTTCATATATTTCCTGGACCACTTTCTTTTGTGGAGCAAACTTGCAAACCAGGAACATTACATCAATGAACAGCTCACTGCACAGCATCTGAAATGTAGCAATGTAAACAAACATACAGGTCCTTCTCAAAAAATTAGCATATTGTGAAAAAGTTCATTATTTTCCATAATGTAATGATAAAAATTTAACTTTCATATATTTTAGATTCATTGCACACCAACTGAAATATTTCAGGTCTTTTATTGTTTTAATACTGATGATTTTGGCATACAGCTCATGAAAACCCAAAATTCCTATCTCAAAAAATTAGCATATCATGAAAAGGTTCTCTAAACGAGCTATTAACCTAATCATCTGAATCAACTAATTCACTCTCTCCATCTCGCCTATCCTCTATGGTTTCATCCTCATTCCTTCACTCTCGCAGTTTTCAGCTCTGGACACGAACAGTGCTACGGACACTTTTTGTTCCACTCTAACCTCTTGCTTGGACAACTTTTGCCCACTGTCGTCTAGACCAGCACACACCACCCCATCTGCCCCTGGCTGTCAGATGTACTCCGTGAACATCGCTCTAAACTCAGGGCTGCAGATGAGGAAATGGCATAAATCAAGAAACTCTACCGACCTCAGTGTGTATCAGTCTCTCCTCTCTTCCTTCTCTGCAAACGTCTTCACTGCTAAAAAAATCATATTACCACGACAAGATTAACAACTGTTGTGACGCCCGGACACTCTTCAAAACCTTCTCTTCTCTTTCTTAATCCGCCTCCACTTCCTTCTCCATCAACTCTTACAGCTGACGACTTTGCAGTTTTCTTCACAAATAAGACCAGAACCATCAGTGACCAATTCTCCACACCGCACACTGAGGATAACGTCACATCGGACTAATACTCACTCTTTCTCCTCCTTCTCTCCACTCTCAGAGACGGACATTTCCAAACTTATCCTGTCCAGTCATCCTACTACTTGCCCACTGGATCCGATCCCCACTACACCTCTTCAAGCGATTTTCTTCTTCAGTCATACCTTCACTTACTCACATTATCAACTCCTCTCTTCACTCTGGAACACTTTCCCTCAGCATTTAAGCAGGCTCGGGTAAGCCCACTGCTGAAGAAACCATCCTCTAAATCCAGCACTTCTAGAAAACTACAGATGGGTATCCCTTCTTCCATTCATTGCAAAGACACCGAAACGAGCTGTGTTTTCACCAGCTCTCTATGTTTCTTGTACAGAACAACCTCCTGGACAGCAACCAATCTGGCTTCAAAAGTGGCCACTCAACTGGAGACTGCCCCTGCTCTCGGTTACTGAAGCCCTGCGACTGGCAAGAGCAGCTTTCAAAATCCCCAATAATCATTTTGCTGGAACCTGTCTGCTGCTTTTGACACCGTTAATCACCAGATTTCCTGGCCACCCTCAGAAAGATGGGCATCTCTGGAACCGCACTCCAGTGTCTTAACTCCCTACTTTTCTGATAGATCCTTCATTGGTGTCCTTGGAGGGGTTAAGTTTCTAGGTCACAAACCCCAAACTTGCTAACTGGGGTTCCCTCAATGCTACGTACTTGGACGCTTCTCTTCTCCATCTACATGACGTCATTAGGATCTGTCATTCAGAAGCATGGCTTTCCTTCACTGCTACGCTGATGACCCTCACTCTACTTCTCATTTCACTCAGATAGCCCAACGGTATCATTTCACACTGGGACCAGTGACATTTCTAGCATTCATGAATGACCATGTTACTGATGCTCACCTTACTAAAAACTACCACTGGCTGGTGGTTCCTTAGCTAACCTCATCGTCAAATCACAACTTCCTCTATACAGCTGGTTTTTGTCAACCATAACTCCTTTCAGGACAGCCAGAAACCTAGGAGTTGTGTGGAATCATCAGTTAACCTTCACAGAACCAATGGCTGGACAATATATCGAACAAGATGACCTTGCGCAACTCGTCAGTAAAAGCCGGTTCCATGATTATCTGGCACAATCCCTCATGCACCCTGCTTTTCAAATGGAGCTCAGTTAATACAACAGCCGTAGTTTACTGACAAGCTACGCTAATATCGGTTTTCAGTACAAGGCTATTCATCTTCAATAATGAACTCGATATAGCGTAGCTCTCGTGAACACGGCTCTTTGTATTAACTGCAGCTCCTTTGAACGCAGGTGAGGGGGATTTACCGCTCTCATGGAACGCGCTTACTGACGAGATGCCATGGTCCATATCGTTCGATTATATGGTCCAGGCCCAAACATGCCCCTTTAAAACACCCCACCCGTCCCTGCAGATTTGCCTTATACAACATTAGAAGATTAGACCCTTCCAGTCAAGAGCAAGCCACCCAACTTCTTGTCCAAGCCTTGTGTTCTCTCCAACGACTATGTAATGCCTCCTGGCGCCTTCCGGTCATGGTACTCATCAACCCTCTTCACTGATCCAGAATGCAGCAGCGAGGATTGTCTTCAATGATCAAAACAGCTCATGCCTCCTCTCCTCTCAGTTACCTGGCTACCATATCCGCTCGCATCAATTCATGTAACTGATGCTTGGCCTACAAGACGACCACTGCAACGGCGCCAACAGAACCTAAGCTTATTAGTTCATCTTATGCGCCCTCCAGAGGGTGTACATGGTCCAGCCAAACAATACTCAGGTAGGCTGTGGCATTTAAAACACTGCAAGATGGTACTAAGGGGCCCCAAAGTGTGCCAAGAAACTATCCACCACACCATTACACCACCACCACCACCACCACCAGCCAGGTGAACTGTTGGAGACATAATCAGGATGGATCCATGCTCTCATTTCAGTTACGCCAACTTCTGACCCTCCACATCTTGAATTCCGCAGCAGAAACCGAGACTTATCAGACCAAGCAACGCTTTTTCCAACTCTATTGCCCAATAGTGTGACCTGTGTGGAATTGTAGCCTCTGTTTCTGTTCTAGCTGCAGGAGTGGCAGACCCGGTGTGGTCTTCTGCTGCTGTAGCCCATCTGGTCCCAGGTTTTGACATGTGTTGTGCTGCTAACAGATGCTCCCACCTGCCGCCCTTGGCGTAACAAAGGTTATCTGAGTTACCGTTGCCTTTCTATCATGTCTGACCAGTCTTTCCATTATAGGATGACCTATGAGATTAGATAGAGGATATCTAATATCTGCAAATACGATGTCCTGGCAGCTGTACTCTATTTAGCCTCAGCTACAATTGTTTTGGATGGAAAGGTAGATTGGGGTCAGTGGGGGTTGAAGTTTGAGTGACAGCCAGCAAATGTAGAAATAAATGCATTATTTTCAAATAAGAAGTATCTGTTTTACTGGTTAGTGTACAAAGGCTGAGAACTGGATGAATGGCTAGGGGTACGCGAAACAGTTGCGCGGTGTAAACAAATGCTGCTTTTATTGTTCTGAGATTAAAAGTTATTTTTAGAGAGGAAATGTGGCAACTTTTGCAGACCTTTTACATTTACAAACAGCTACAGGTCCTTCTCAAAAAATTAGCATATTGTGAAAAGTTCATTATTTTCCATAATGTAATGATAAAATTAAACTTTCATATATTTTAGATTCATTGCACACCAACCGAAATATTTCAGGTCTTTTATTGTTTTAATACTGATGATTTTGGCATACAGCCCATGAAAACCCAAAATCTCCTATCTCAAAAAATTAGCATATTTCATCCCATCCGACCAATAAAAGAAAAGTGTTTTTAATACAAAAAAGTCAACCTTCAAATAATTATGTTCAGTTATGCACTCAATACTTGGTCGGGAATCCTTTGCAGAAATGACTGCTTCAATGCGGGCGTGGCATGGAGGCAATCAGCCTGTGGCACTGCTGAGGTGTTATGGAGGCCCAGGATGCTTCGATAGCCGCCTTAAGCTCATCCAGAGTGTTGGGTCTTATGCTCTCAACTTTCTCTTTCACAATATCCCACAGATTCTCTATGGGGTTCAGGTCAGGAGAGTTGGCAGGCCAATTGAGCACAGTAATACCATGGTCAGTAAACCATTTACCAGTGGTTTTGGCACTGTGAGCAGGTGCCAGGTCGTGGCTGAAAAACGAAATCTTCATCTCCATAAAGCTTTTCAGCAGATGGAAGCATGAAGTGCTCCAAAATCTCCTGATAGCTAGCTGCATTGACCCTGCCCTTGATAAAACACAGTGGACCAACACCAGCAGCTGACATGGCACCCCAGACCATCACTGACTGTGGGTACTTGACACTGGACTTCAGGCATTTTGGCATTTCCTTCTCCCCAGTCTTCCTCCAGACTCTGGCACCTTGATTTCCAATTGACATGCAAAATTTGCTTTCATCCTAAAAAGTACTTTTGGACCACTGAGCAACAGTCCAGTGCTGCTTCTCTGTAGCCCAGGTCAGGGCGCTTTCTGCCGCTGTTTCTGGTTCAAAAGCACACGCCTGTGCACGGTGGCTCTGATGTTTCTACCCAGACTCAGTCCACTGCTTCCCGCAGGTCCCCAAGGTCTGGTCCACACTTCCCACATACCACACACTTACCACCCATGATACATCACACAGCAAACAGCCCTTTTGCCACACTTTTTCCTTCCCACAGACTTCCCACTGAGGTGCCTTGATACAGCACTCTGGGAACAGCCTATTCGCTCAGAAATTTCTTTCTGTGTCTTTCCCCTCTCGCTTGAGGGTGTCAATGATAGCCTTCTGGACAGCAGTCAGGTCGGCAGTCTTACTCATGATTGCGATTTTGAGTAATGAACCAGGCTGGGAGTTTTATTGAGTACTCCTGCCCTGAGAGAGCAGTAACAGTAGTGAATTATTGAGTTGATTAAAATAACAGTAATATGAATATTGAGTACTGCCCCTGAGAGAAAAGGCAGTTGATTAAAATAACGAATATAGTAACTGCCCTAGTAAAAATAACAGTAATATGAATATTGAGTACTCCTGCCCTGAAGAGCAGTGCGTAGATTGATTAAAATAACAGTAATATGAATATTGAGTACTCCTGCCAGCGCATAGTACCCCTAAAAATAACAGTAATATGAATATTGAGTACTCCTGCCCTGAGAGCAGCACATAGTTTATTAAAATAACAGTAATATGAATATTGAGTACTCTCCTTCCCTGAGAGCAGCGCATAGGGAGTAAAATAACAGTAATATGAAGATTGAGTACTCCTTCCCTGAGAGAGCACCGCATAGTTGAGTAAAATAACAGTAATATGAATATTGAGTACTCCTGCCCTGAGAGCAGCAGCGCAGTAGTTTAGTAAAATAACAGTAATATGAATATTGAGTACTCCTGCCCTGAGAGCATGCACAGTTTAGTAAAATAACAGTAATATGAATTTTGATTACTCCTGCCCTGAGAGCAGCACATAGTTGAGTAAAATAACAGTAATATGAAGATTGAGTACTCCTTCCCTGAGAGCAGCGCATAGTTGAGTAAAATAACAGTAATATGAATATTGAGTACTCCTGCCCTGAGAGCAGCGCATAGTTTAGTAAAATAACAGTAATATGAATATTGAGTACTCCTGCCCTGAGAGCATTCACAGTTTAGTAAAATAACAGTAATATGAATTTTGATTACTCCTGCCCTGAGAGCAGCACATAGTCTATTAAAATAACAGTAATATGAATATTGAGTGCTCCTGCCCTGAGAGCAGCACATAATACATGAAAATAACAGTAATATGAATATTGAGTACTCCCCTGCCAACACATAGTACCCTGAAATAACAGTAATATGAATATTGAGTACTCCTGCCCTGAGAGCAGTGCGTAGATTATTAAAATAACAGTAATATGAATATTGAGTACTCCTGCCAGCACATAGTACCCTAAAAATAACAGTAATATGAATATTGAGTACTCCTGCCCTGAGAGCAGCGCATAGTTTAGTAAAATAACAGTAATATGAATATTGAGTACTTCTGCCCTGAGAGCATGCACAGTTTAGTAAAATAACAGTAATATGAATTTTGATTACTCCTGCCCTGAGAGCAGCACATAGTTTATTAAAATAACAGTAATATGAATATTGAGTGCTCCTGCCCTGAGAAGCAGCACATAATACAAGAAAAATAACAGTAATATGAATATTGAGTACTCCTGCCAACACATAGTACCTTAAAAATAACAGTTATATGAATATTGAGTACTCCTGCCCTGAGAGCAGTGCGTAGTTAATTAAAATAACAGTAATATGAATATTGAGTACTCCTGCCAGCGCATAGTACCCTAAAAATAACAGTAAATATGAATAATGAGTACTCCTGCCCTGAGAGCAGTGCATAGTTTAGTAAAATAACAGTAATATGAATATTGAGTACTCCTGCCCTGAGAGCAGTGCATAGTTTATTAAAATAACAGTAATATGAATATTGAGTGTTCCTGCCCTGAGAGCAGCACATAATACACTAAAAATAACAGTAATATGAATATTGAGTACTCATGCCAGCACATAGTACTAACAGTAATATGAATATTGAGTACTCCTGCCAGCAAATAGTACCCTAAAAATAACAGTAATATGAATATTGAGTACTCCTGCCCTGAGAGCAGTGCATAGTTTAGAAAAATAACAGTAATATGAATATTGAGTACTCCCTGCCCTGAGAGCAGCGCATAGTTTAGTAAAATAACAGTTATATCAATTTTGATTACTCCTGCCCTGAGAGCAGTGCATAGCTTATTAAAATAACAGTAATATGAATATTGAGTGTTCCTGCCCTGAGAGCAGCACATAATATACTAAAAATAACAGTTATATGAATATTGAGTACTCCTGCAAGCACATAGTACCCTAAAAATAACAGTAATATGAATATTGAGTACTCCTGCCCTGAGAGCAGCGCATAGTTTAGTAAAATAATGGTAATATGAATTTTGATTACTCCTGCCCTGAGAGCAGTGCATAGTTTAGTAAAATAAAAGTAATATGAATATTGAGTACTCCTGCCCTAAGAGCAGTGCTAATGCTTATGCTAACGCTAACTGACTGATGAAATGTCAAGGATATATGAACAAGTTCTTTTTTTCGCTCATATTGGTTTCACAGGCGCCGCTGTAGCATTGGAAAGGCGTGTTTTACTCCTGTTACCACATAAACAGCTTTGGTGCAATCAACAGATGTAGCAGTCAAATAAAAATGCATGCTATATTATATTTAGACCATGATTTTTTGTTCTGTGCATCTTTGTTTGCTAATTATCTTATTAAATGTTAGAGATGTTCATTTTTTTTTCTTCATGAAAATACATGAGTAGAATTAACTTACCTTGCAATAAATGCATCCCACTCTAAGGCGTCAAACGTATCTGTCTGAAGTATTCCATCTACACTTTCAAATTTCCTGACTCCGCCTCTGCTTCAATTACATTGGTTGAATCTGTAAACCATTTTCCTTTCTGCCCTCAGAACATGTTTGAGTAAGTAAAACTCCCATCTGCATGAGAAGAGCAAAATGCACAGAGATTATGCTGAGGCATATTTTCTGAGGGTCTCCAAAAGTAACATTGAGGGTCTGCTTATGGGGAGTCAGTTATCAGCTCACACAGAGAACAAGTCACCCTTGAGAAGGCAAGTGCTAGAACGAATCATTGATGTTATTAAAGTCATTGGCAAAATAGGGCTGAGTTACAGAGGCACAAAGTCTGAAGCAGCATACACCCTTGATGATAGAAGTCTTGACCATGGCAACTTTTTAGAGATGATAATCCTGTTGGGGAAATATGACATTTGTATGAATGAGCATCTTGTTGATTGTATAAAGAAAAGCCAAGCACTTCACAAGTCTGTGTCAACATGGGGGAAGAGGTGCTCTCATCACATTGTTGTCCAAAACTACTGTCAATAACGTCATTACCACCATTCACCAGACGATGCAAGCCACCATGGGCAGACAAATTAAGAATGCAGGTATGTTTTCTGTGCAGACTGATTTATTTCAAAGTGTTTTTATTGTTTTTCTGTGCAGACTGATACAACACAGGACATTACAACACAAGACCAGTGTTCTGTTATTGTCAGATATGTCACTGATAACAACATCCACGAGAGGCTTGTTGCAATGGTGAAATGTGAGGCATCCACAGGGCAGAACTTTGTCCAGGTGTTGACTGATGTACTGGAAAGGATGAAGCTAGACTTGAGCTGTTGCATTAGCAACTCTACTGATGGAGCTGCTAGTATGCAGGGGAAGTATATGGGCTTCAGTGCCTTGCTTTCTGCAAAATCTCCTAATCAGGTACACGTATGGTGCAATTCTCATGTGTTGAACCTGGTATTGGTAGTCACTACAGGATCACTTTTTTCCCTTTTGAATGACACTGCTGTTTACCTTTGAGAATCATACCAGAGGATGAGCATCTGGGAGAACGAAAGCAAAGACCCAAAACACAAACGCCTCGCCCCCATTGGAGAAACAAGGTGGTGGTCCACAGACAGCATGTTGAGGAAGGTATTTGGAGATTTTGGTAAGCCAGAGAGTGGAATGTATGTTGCTCTTCTCTTCACACTTTCAGCCATAAAAGACCAGACAAATTTCAACACAAATGCACGGATAAGGGCACAAGGGCTTCATCAGAGAGGTCTTCTGAAATATGAGACTATCCTCACAGCCCAGATATTCCTGAGAATATCTGATGTAACCTCTCCAGTGTCTAAATATCTGAAGACAAGTGGCATGGATATCCTTTCTGCCCATCGTATGATTGTCTCCTCAGAGGAACAGCTGAAAAGAGTGGCATGAGATTTTGAGAGTGTCAAAGCAGCTGCAGACACATTTGTTCAGTGGGCCAACAGGAAGATACTGGAGCGGGATGCAGAAACAGACCAGGAGCTGCAGGGCACTCTGCCATCAAAAAGAATACGGAGGAAGAAAACTATGCCTGGAGAGCTTGCAGAACATGAAACTTTTACTGATACAGAGAGTGCATATAGAATTGAGGTCCATAATTTGATTATGGATACAGTTATTGAGAGCCTTCATCAACGATTTCTGAGTAATGGCACGTTGTATGCTGACTTGGTTCTTCTGGACCCTAAGAACTTTGACCAGATTTTGGCCAGCACCAGCGATCTTCCGCAGACCGCACTTCAAGAACTAAGCAAATGCTTGCTTAAGTTTCACAGTACAGCAACAGTGACCAATTTACAAAGTGAGCTCTTAAGTCTAGCTGAACAGTGGCCTAGATTGAAAAGATCATCATTTGATGAATACACTATCAGGACAACAGAGGACGTACCTGAAGGAGAAGATGCGGTGGAGATTGTGAACAAGAGCCGTTCATCTTGCAAGAGCTGTCCAGTTTGTTGTTACCGTATTCTTAGTCAATTCAACCTATTTGACCAATGCATACCCCATTTTGGGACTTGCTTACAAGTTCTTACTTACACTGTTAGTCACCCAGGTAGCTTGCGAACGAAGCTTCTCCACTCTTAAATTCATAAAGAGTAGACACAGGAGCTCTCTCACACAACAGCATCTAGAAGCTTTCATGCCCATGGCTTCAGAAAGAGATGTTTTAATGGCCTTGGATAGTGATCAGATCATAGATGGCATTGCTGAGAGAAATGAGCAACTACGGAAATTGCTCACCTAATTAAAAGGAAAAGAAAGTAGTCATTTTGTGTACAATAAGCCCTGTTTAACCATATTTCTATGTTGTCTTGGCTACTTGCTTTACACTAACAAATATTTATTACAGATAATGCTGAATAATCCCTAATCTGTTTTGTCTCCTTCACAGGAATCCTTTCATCTCTTTTTCAAATGTACACATACACAAGCCATCTCCTCCTCCTCATAAAACTGCTGACCTGCTCCCAGATGGTGCCCTGAATCTTGATGACTAGCTGATATACCGTCTTGATAGTTTTATATTAATAATGTTGTATGTCTTGTATGTTCTTCTGTTTTTTTCCCTTTGTTTTACAAATATTACCTAATATATGTTGCGTTAATTAAAATAAATGTTTAAATAGCATTTCTGTTCATTTCTCATTTCTTGTATTTTGTTATATTTTTATGCTATGAGTGGTGTTAAAAATTATTCTGCACATTAATGAGCCAATGCGTTATGATGTGGTGGGCTGCCGTGGGCCAGAAAGTCCAGGGCCACTTTTTGGTCCCAGTCCGCCCCTGGGTGTTGATAGGGCATAGCGTCTGCTGTCTGACGTCTATCAAGCACCTGTTGATAATGCTGCAAGGACTACTGCAGGCAGTGGTTTGCATAGGGAGAGCAGTCAAGGTTGAGGGCAAAGCGGTGGAGGTTGAGGTCGTTGATGCAGCCGTAGCGCAGAACATTGATATGGGAAGCTGCTCACTATGTCCGCGCATCCTAGCTTGGTGGCTTTTTGATTCCATATGCGATTTGACGCCATTCACCCCCACCCAGGTTATATTAATTGTCTTCTTGCAGATGTGGCAATAAGCCTCGCGGCTGTTGCCAACTACTGGCCTAAGCCAGTCTTTAAATCTCGAGTCCTCCAGCCAGAGGTCCGAAAACTTGCATTTCCCCATGTTTTAATTACTGAATGGAAGCGAGCTCGCATACATGTTTGGGTAACTTACCCCTGATTTCCACTGCACACGTCTGCGGCGCCTTACGGCTCCAATGCAGCCAGCGGAGTTGATCGCGGCCACTCTAGTCAATGCTTCTGTTTACACCAGGCGCATGGCGGCACTTCTTTCAAAAGCATCCCAGAATTCCACGCCGCTTCGCAAGCTAAAGATAGGCGCCTAGTCTATTTTTGACACATGCCGCGTCCAAACCGCACAGCAAATACAAAATAGAAGCCAAAAAATCATGTACATTTCAAAATAAACACCGTGTAGACTACCAATCGTATTTCACATTACTATATTCATGCTAGGAGGCCAGAAATAGATGGCGAGAGGTTCTTCCTCAAAGCTGAAAACATCACATTATTATATGACACCACAGATCCTTTTTACAAAGACAATTAAAAAAAGGACGTGGTGTGGAGTTTAACTGCAGGAGTTGTAAGAGTGGAATAAACAGAATTAACCCTGACAAAATATTAACATTTAGCCAACCATGTTAGAACACAAAAACCAAGAAAAACAATGTTAATGTTAACAAGAACCAACCAATCAGATTCATCCTTTCCGTAACAATGTTGAAAGCTCAGCCAAGATGAAGAAACAGCTGATCATAGCTGTATATGGATAGCCATTTTAAATAAATTTAGTAGCAGAGCTACTGCAAATGATTTTAGTGCTGCAAATCCATTTATCCTTTGCTGAAATGTCCGGCGTCTTCATGGAGAGTGCAGGTCATGGTTGCTTTTAGCAGCGGCACGCAGACGCCTCAGGAGTGCAAGTGCCGAAGGCTTTGGAAAAAGCAGAAAGCGGTGTTCCTAGCATTTTCCATACGCGTTTTTAGGCCGATGCATGTGAACGGCCCCTTACCAATTTTGTTTCAGCAAGCGTGAACGAACACGACCTCACATGATATCGCTCAGGTCCTACTCTCAACATATAAGTCCACGCAAATTTTAGAAGAAAGGCCTGCACTTAACACAAATTGAAAACTTATCTAAAAACATTGGGCTCGAAAATGTAATACCTCGGTCAGATGACGTTTATTACTTTAATACCTTTTAATGCCCTTAATTTTGGCTAATTTCATTTACTACCTTTACAACCCCGCTGGACACCCTGTCTTAACATTGCATAAACCAACTTTTCTCTTACAGAGGAAGAAGGTCTTCAGCATACTGTATGTGGGGCTTGCATTCTCTTCATTTGCTTAATTGCATTAACAATAGTGCTACTGTTCACAGAAGCACTAAACTAAGCTCTCTCCTGTGCTTACTTCATGAGCATAATACTCCTAAAACATTAAAATCTGTCTTTCTGCATTGCAAAATAACATTTCATTTCTTTGAAGTGGGCAGGCTTTAGTCTTAACATTGCATAAACAAGCTTTCTCTTACAGAGGAAGAAGGTTTTCAGCATATGTGGGCTTGCATTCTCTTAATTTGCTTAGTTGCACTAACATAGTACTACTGTTCACTGAAGCACTAAACAAAGCCTCCTATGCTTAGAAGCTCTAACATTACTTCATGAGCATAAAACTCCTAACATATTAAAATGTCTTTCTGTATTGCATATAACATTTCATTTCATGTTTTAGAAACATCTCTGAAGCAGGCAAACTTTAGTCTTAACATTGCATAAACCAACTTTCTCTTACAGAGTAAGAAGGTTCCCTTTCAGTTGGTCACTCTCGACGTCACGTCGGGGACCGATAAGTGGGATATCGCCGATAGACCAATCTACTTGAAAGTGTAAACTAAAGGAGCCAATGCACATTGGCATGCAATTATTGCATCCAGCTGCCGCTGATCACAGTGTGAGTATAATAAGGCAGCAGTGTCGCGGGTGGTTTGAGGATTACAGTGGTGGCAAACCCCGCAGGGAACCACCCCTCTGGGGACCATCACTCCTCTTGCACCTCCGATCCGGTGGAGCAACCCATGGAATGCGCTGGGCCCTCTTCAAAGAGTGTACCAGCGGTATCCAGTGGGCCTCCCCCCGACCAGATGTTGATCTCAGCATCGGAAGAACAGCCCTACGAAGAATATTCCCCAGATCCCACACCCCCGGAACGGTGGCAAAGCCTGAATTGGATCAGGAGATGACAGCTATGCTTTCCTGGGCTGCCTAGAGGGTAGGGCTTGAGTGGAAATCTCCACCACATCCCGAACCCTCGAGGTAGGATGATTGGTTTGTCAAGGTGGCTTGCACTGGTTCTCAGCACCCCACCCCACCCGACCGCACCCAGAAACGCACGGGTGAAACGGCATCCTTATAAGGACGGTCCGTCGTCTTTACAAAGATGCACCCGTGAAGCTCTTTTAGAGAAACACCGCTCCATAGAAAACACCTTTCTTCCCCCGAAGTGCATGACAAGCTCACCGGGTCATGGATGGCACCTTTTACTGCCAGAAATTGGCCGGTGGGCTCCTCCTCCCTCACCTCCCTCGATGGCGGTGCAGCGAAGGGGTATTTGGTGATTGGAGCGGGTGGTAGCGAAGCAAATGTGTCTTAAGTCTGCCTCCTGCTGGCGGCGAGACCCGGTGCTTCCTTCCCGGGCCTATATGGTTCGCCTTTCTAACCGGCATGGCCTATATGGCTTGCTGGGAAGCTGCTTCTGCCTTACACGCTATGGTGTTACTGCAGGTGCACCAGGCCAAGGCACTGGTCACGATTCAGATGTTCTGAAAGAACTCCGAACCACCACTGACCTCACGCTCCGAACGATGAAAGACACCGCGCGTTCTCTAGGTCGTGCGATGTCCACGCTTGTGGTCCAGGAGCGCCATCTCTGGCTGAGTCTGGTTGAAATGAGGGACGCCGACAAAGATCGGTTCCTTAATGCCCCTGTGTCCCAGACCGGCCTCTTCGGCGACGTGGTCGAGAACCTGGAACAGCAGTTCTCGGCTGCCCGTCCGCCGGCCGCAGCTGCCCAGCCTGCTCGTCACTGAGGGCAGTCCCCTTCGTCCACCCCCGTTTCAGCCTCAAGCAAGCGCCGCCATAGAACTGTGCGTAGACAGGCCGCCCCACCTGTCCTGGCCCCCGTCAAACCTGGCCTCCTTCGCCAGATGGCAGCAGCGGGTGGTTCAAGAGCGTCAACGAAGGCCCTACTTACGCACCCTCTGCCAACCTGTGGAACCCCTCTCCGGTCCGCTCACAAGCCGCCCGAGTTGGGTCCCTGTGTTCCACCTCGCTGCCCCACTGTGGGTACGGCTGTGGTTCCGCTGGTCCCACTTGTACGGTTTCTAAGCGCCTGGTAAGCGCTACCCAGCAAGTCTCGCTGGCTTCTGTGGACCATCAGCCTCGGCTATGCGATTCAGTTCGCCCGGCGTCCCCCCAAGTTCAGCGGTATCCGCTTCACTAAAGTGAAAGTGTCCGATGCCCCTGTTCTGCGGGTAGAGATCGCAGTCCTACTGGCAAAGGATGCGATAGAGCCGGTCCCTCCAGCCGATATGAGGATGGGGTTTTACAGCCCTTACTTCATTGTACCAAAGAAAGGCAACCGATCATGTGTAAGGGAAACAGGTCAATTTAGCTCAAAGGGAATCATTTAAGATTTTAAAGGGAATTTGGACAGAATCACTGTTTTACGGATGATCACTGAAACGGCCAGCGATTTGTTGAACGAGCCGTATAACATCAACTCTGCAATGGATATTAATACCCAAAGTATAGTGAAAACACTATTAATTAGCACAGTAACAAGATCGGCAGTTTAAGACATTAAGCACAAAACACAAGATACTTCTCTTTTCAATATGAATAAGGCTTTATTAGATAAATCTAGACATATAAACTAATCTAACACATAAGCACACACACATTTACATTCACACAAGTTGCAGGAAGATAGAAAGTTAGGAAAGAATGGGTTTAAAAGAATGAAAATGTGAAATCCCAAGTTTACAGCAATGAAAATTGCTGTAACATGAAATTGCATAGACATGAGGTCAGACATGTCGCAACTCGCCCGCCACTCTCTCCTTTGGAGTCGGAAGGTTCTGAGGTCACTTTGTGCTGTTCACATTCTGGGCCTGCTCAACCGTACAGACCTGTTTGCTTCTCCAGAGACCTCTCACTGCCAGTTGCAAGTCTTGCTAGTGGCACCGTATTGGCCCACTTGGACCTGGTTCCCCGAACTAGTGCTCCTCGCGACAGCCCCTCCTTGGCCAATTCCTCTGAGGTAGGGACCTACTGACTCAGAGACGGGGCACCATTTGGCACCCGCGTCCAGACCTTTGGAAATTCCATGTCTGGTCCCTGGACGGACGCGGAGGTTCTAGGTGACCTACCCCAGGAGGTAGTGAACACCATCACTTCGGCAAGAGCATCGATCTGAAGTGACACGCTTACACCTTTGAAGTGGAACCTGTTCATCGAGTGCTGTTCTTCTCGCCGAGATGACCCCGAAGATTAGAGCTTAGATTCTCTGCCCGGACTCGACCCGACCACGACCCAACCCAGCGGGCGGGTCGGGTCGATATTTCCGCCACCGTCCTCGGGCGGGTCGGTCGGGCCCTTGATAAAGCGTCGCCACGGTCATGCGCAGCGTCTTGTCCACTCTCGCGCCCAGTCTAGCACGCAGCGTTGCGATCACACCTGCTGTGCGTGCTGTACTATTCAGTAGCTTAAGTGCAACATAGAGCTTGAAGAAGCAAAGAAAAAAATGAAAACAGGAGAATTAACTTTGAGCAAGTTTGGAGGAAAATCGGAGGTATGGAAAACATTTTAAACTAGTCGTGGAGAGTGACAACATATTTGTTGGCTTTGTCTCGCATGCATTAAATGCGCACGCTCAGCCTATGACAGCAAAAAAAAAACTGTCTTAGGCCATCATTTTATGTGTTCATCATTGTTCACGGTTTATTTTTTTATTTTGAATTTTTTTTCGTTTCTTTATTCGGAATTTCAGATCCATTTATGTTCCATTCAACTATTTCTGAATAATCAAACAAAGCAGTTTACATGCTTCTTCCTTGTCGTATTATTTATTAAGATAATAATTAATAAATGCACGCACAATTAGGAACTTGATAAATGTTACAGATATGTTTTACTATGCACAAACAAATGCCTTTCAACTTACATGTGCAAAATTCAGAATTAAATGAATGTGCTGCAATTTGTACAAAAAAGAGTCTGTAGTAGCCTGCATGTTTTATCCATTAAATAAGCACATTTAGTTTCAAGTTTGTTAAGTTTTGTTTTGAAGAAAGATTTTCTTTAAAGTGAATTTCGTTTAGTATAAATTGTATCTTAATTTTTTAAAAATATTTAATCAACCAATTGCCTGGATTTAATACATAAAGCAATATAGCAGACAATATAATAATGACATGGAGGTGCCGCTTGTGTCACACTTACACCATTTGAAACTCACCGTATTTACAAATGCACATTTCGCTTGTTGCTCACACACATATTATATTGAAATAACAATATGTTGAAGTAACATTATTAATAATAAATAATCTTTAAGAATATTTGATTGAATGCTGAATGTTGTGCTTGTTCAATTTAATAAAAATAAACTTTAATTTTGATAATTAAAATAATTGAATATTTAATATTGAGTGGCCAATTTTTGCTCATTTATTAATAGTATTTATATAATATATATATATAAGCCTAGCTAGCTCCCCCTGTAGCCTAAATGATCTAGCACAGTAGCATCTGCGTTAATAAAAACATCTGGGCCCCCTGGTTATAACGGCCCACATATTAAAAATGGTCGGGTTTATATTGGGCTCGGGCTCATAATTACAGTGAACATGTCGGGCCGGGCCGGGCTCGGACACAACGGGCTCAGCATAAGGTTTTCAGCATAAGTGGGCTTGCATTCTCTTCATCTGCTTAGTTGCACTAATATAGTGCTACTGTTCACAGAAGCACTAAATTAAGCCTCCTGTGCTTAGAAGCTCTATCATTACTCATGAGCATAAAACTCCTAATACATTAAAATCTGTCTTTCTGCATTGCAAATAACATTTCATTTCATGTTTTAGAAACATCTTTGAAGTGGGCAAGCATATGTGGGCTTACTGTAACAGTCACAAACCTGTTAGCATGTTTTTTATGTTGTAATTGTACTACCCACCAATATGGAGCTATACTCTCAGATATAAAATGGGGGGAGGGAGTAGAAGAAGTCAGATTCGTAATGGAGGGAAGTAGTCATGGCTTGTAGCTCCATACAATCACTTGTCCTGATTGAAAAACCTTGCGTTTTATGCTCAGTCTGAAGTAAGCATTGTTTCTTGTTTTGTATTGATTGAATGCTTTTGGGTAATTTATATGTAATTATATTTCTAATGTGATTTCTTTCATTTTATTCAGAAGGACTCCACATTCTGTGGGATGTATCCTTCTATTCAAATGCCTGGTTTTGGCCTACATCAAAAGGATGACTTTGCCAAAGTGGGTTTTGAGACTGTGAATTATGTTGTCAACTGTTGTGGATTCTTGAACCGGGTTATGCCACAAAGGTGACTCCAAAGACTGGCTCATTGTTGGGACTGATGCCTACACTAAGGATTACGTGTTGCACTGGGGACATCTTTGGATGATGTTCTTGAACAGTGGATTTCATGGACACTGATTTCTACACAGTGTGGAATGAACATTCAGCATTTGTATCATTGTCCATCATCATCATCATCATCACATCAGAACAGATAAGATATTTTGATTTCTATGCTGGTCTGATTTTCTGTTGGCGAAATATGTCTGTTTGTAGTATGGTTTATAAAGGGGTTTGAAAGGTAAATGAATGAGAAGCCTTTATTTGTGGTTTTATTTATAGGGTCTCAGGTTTTAGTTATTGCATGCAATATATAGAGCTAATTTGCCTTATTGACATCTTCTGTTGTGCCTTTTACAAACTCTAGTTAGGGAATCCCTCTCTATAAAACAGATTTATAACCAACAATTTTTTTTTTTTTTGAGATTAAGGATACGATATATATAAATGGCACCCTTAATAGGTACCATGACTAGTTGTTTAAAATAGTTAATATACAATGGCAGATCAAACATCTCTGGTTGGGGGGGCGAGTTGATGAATAGTTGATGAATGTGTGAGAAGAAGATGAGTGGTTGGTTATCACAAGAAGAATTCCAGAACAAAATGTAAAGGGGATGGAAGATCATTTGCTGTATTAAATGGAACGATGAATGAGAGAGGCAAGAAAGTTGTGTGGAAATGTCTGTACAGGAACTTGTTCAATCAATGGTTGATTGTCTGAAAAGAAGGGATGTGCAACTTGAAGCCAAATTCAAATCAATAACTTCAATATCCATGCCTGTAACATCTAAAATGGGTTATGGTGCTCATGATGCTACATTCTCTTCATTTGCTTAGTTGCAATAACAGTGTTACCATTCACAGAAGCACTAAATTAAGCCTCCTGTGCTTAGAAGATCTAACATTACTTCATGAGCATAAAATTCCTAAAAATTTAAATCTGTCTTTCTGCATTGCAAATAACATTTCATTTCGTGTTTTAGAAACATATTTGAAGTTGGCAAGCTTTAGTCTTATCATTGCGAATGAACAGCGCTCTCTTCCATCCTCAATGCCTATGGCTGAAGTGCCATCGAGCAAGGCACTGAACCCCCAGTTGCTCCCCGTGTAGGGCTGTGCAATTAATCGAAATCGCGATTTGAGACGTTATGATTTGCTAATCGCAAAGCCTGCGATGTGGACGCGATATTACTCTGTTCCAGAGCATATATGCATGACTGCCAGCCTTGGTGGCAGTCTTACTTAACCAATAGAGGAGCGCACCTCCGCTTCTCCCAATCAGCTCTGCTTTAGCCAACTGCGCAAAACGCCGCACCATTAAAAAAAAAATAAAGATAAAATAAAAAAATAAAACCGGGTCAGCTCAATAGTTAGGCAAATTAAAACTAAAGAAAAAACCTTATGTAACTTAAGCTAGACAACGAACAAAAAGGTAATTTGCAAGAGCCAGCGCCACAATGCATATCAAGAGCATCCCTTATTGCATGTTCTACTATTCACAATTCAGACTCCATACAGAAGTCACATAGATCGAAATATATTTAAAATAAATACATTTTATATATTGAAATATCTTAAATTTAAATAGAAGAAAATATGTTTTATAAAATATATGTAAATATATTTTAAAATATATTACAAAAATATATTTAAATATTTGATTTTGGCTGCTTTTTAATATTTTCCACATATATTAAACATATGTAAATATATTTTTATTGGAAATATTTACATATATTTATTTCCCATATATGTAAATACATTTAGATATCAGGACTATGTAAATATATTCATTTGGAATATACGTCTATATATTAATTTCTAATATTTGTTAACATATTACATTTCAGTACATGTAAATATATTACATTTTATATATATATTAAATATATTTTATATTGTAAATATTTTACATATCTTTTCTTCCCATATATGTAAATACATCTGAGATATTCAGACTATGTAAATAGATTGTATTTTGCAACTATAAAAAAAAAAAATGTCTATGTTATAATTTTCTAATATTTGTTAAACAGATACTTTCAGTACATTAATATATATATAGAATAAATATATTTCTATCTTATATATATATCATATATATATGAATTTAAACATATCAAATACTGAACCAGGAAATTGGAGGGATAGAAAAAACTGTAAAAATTCACCCATGACAATGCCAACTTAACAAACTGTGACAGTATAATTCACTTGCAAAATTATGAAGCAGTATATTCAGATGACATAAACACCTACTATAGAAAAAATAAGAATTTTAATTGACATTGACAAAAGAACAGAGTGCACATATAACTGACACAATTAAACACCATAAATCATAAACCAGCAACCTTTACTTGAAATTGCTACTTTATGAAATATATTTAGAAGGATGATGCACTAAAACCTGAAAAAGTACATCTTGAAGAGAAGTTTTTTTTTTTTTTTAATTAATGAAAATAAAGTCTGTTAAAAACAAAATATCTAATAGAGTAGTACTAATAGAGAGGGTTGAACGAAGAACATCCAAACCCATGCCCCTGATTTCATTCAAGAGTTATGGATGTTATATAATGGTGTGTGTTTTCGTAAAGTAAAGACAGTGGGACAAAACAAATTAAATCAGGCCCATACTTTGGATTTTTTTTTTTCTGCAAATGCACAAATTGTATCAAAATTGTTGTTTTTGGAGTGGTGTGGTGTGAGTGTAGTTTAATTTGTAGAACAAATACGAAGTCAAAGTAGTGGTCATGTTAAGTTTTGCCACTGTCTTTACCCTTTTAGAGAACAATCAACCACCTATATAAATCAAATAAGACTCTTGAGGGAAGCCAAGGGGGCAGGGTATTGGATGTTCTTCCTTCAACTCCTCTCTATTAGACAAACGTCTAGAATCGAACCGGGAAACTTGACGCCAATTGGCATGATCCCGGCTCGTCACCTAGGTGGGTCTCAGCTATCCAGGTGCCCCTTGTACTATGGCGTTTTCAGAGACAGCATACTTCAACACAAAACAAAACAAGAAAATGAAGATAAACAAACATTTGTGATTCGTCAGTTGTAGACTTGACATATTCATCTGGTCAAGTTGTTATGTAACCCTTTAACCCTTAGACGGTCACTGCACACTATAGTCAGATATTTTCACACTTCACAAAAGTAAATACAGACCTCACGCTGTAGTCCAATCACGTTTAACACAATTTGCCTCGGAAATGTTGGTGGTCCGTGTTCATAAAAAAATATTGGATCTTAACCACTTGAAAGAAGACTATGCTTAAGCCTCTCCCTGCGAGGAACTTTTACCGATGAACTAGGGCTTTGCGGTAACCTCGTGTGTTTCCACAGCGGAACCAGGGTCTAAATACAGTTCCGGGTAGAAACATGCCCCTCAAAGTCTTCTGCTCACGAGTAGTACTTTTTTCAAAGGTCCGAACTTTCGGGGCGGGACTTGAGCGCATAAACATGCTGATTGGTTGAGTTCATGCAGCATTGTGATTTCAACCACCATTTATTTCGATAATTTTCAAAATATTACTGTTATTGTATCATGAAATGTAGATTTAAAAAGTATTTCAAGCGAGAATGTAGTAGTTAAGAAGAAGCTCAAATCTAGTAGTTTATTTATAAAGACAAAGCGCCCTATTTAAAAATGTGTTTTCGCCCGATTTGAGCGATCACCTCCATGCTTGAAAATGTAGTACGGCTGTCCAGTCCCAAAAGGTAATAAAAAAATCTTCAATAGTCCTTGCATCAGAGGGTCCCTTAGAATGTTAAACATTGGAAAACATTTTGGGCCAAAAAGAGACTTTTCAGGTTTTCTCTCTTCCCGTCTGTTGTGAGGCGACTGCGCTGTGACTGTTTTGGGACGACGCTGGAGTTTTCCTGGTGGCCCCAAAAACAAAGAAAAACACGTCAGCAGCGTGTACTCAACAGTCTACCTTTTTTTTTTTTTTTTTAACGACTGAGGGGGGGTCATTTTTGACATCTTTTTTTCGAACACCCCTTTTAAAAAAAAAATAAAAAAAGGGAATTTTAAAAATCTCGTTTAAGTATTGTAGACTTATTATACATTTCCCGAACAAGTACATTTTTGCGGTATTATTATGTTTAAAGAAAACGAAAGGAGGCAGTGGGATTTTATCTACCATTTTCGTCTTTTTTGTAAAAAACAGTGGGAAAATTGCAGTAGCCAAGGCGATGACTGATGTTAGTACGCTGTTGTTTTCGAATTACCGATTGCGCGTTTCGTCCGCGGGATCACACCCCGGTCGAACTCGCAAACTCCGAACTCCCAGGTGCAAGTCCGAAAATTTTGGTACTTGTATGAAAACACGCGCAGGCTTCGCACCAGACTTTTGCCCCAATTTTTACGGACTTTTGACCCCAGTGGAAAAGCAGAAAGCAACAGGGCTGGGGGGAAATATTTGGGGAAAAAATTCCCGGTACAATGTTGGGGGAATTTTGGGGAAAAACGGCAAAATTGACTTTTTGGTATACAGCAAATTGGGGGAAATTAGATTTACACGGTGCAATCTGAATGAGTTTTTTAGCAAACCCGGGTTAATGAAACTCAACCCTAACATAAGCATTATGGCATTCAACTGCCCCCATTTTGTTTTGTTTGGTCGTGCGTTCACCCCGTTGGAGTTGGCAAATGTAAAAATTTATTTCAAAAACTGTAAATGCCTTTAAAAAA
The DNA here is from genome assembly GCF_018340385.1 of Cyprinus carpio. NCBI lineage: Eukaryota > Metazoa > Chordata > Actinopteri > Cypriniformes > Cyprinidae > Cyprinus > Cyprinus carpio. The sequence continues at coordinate 1,512 of NW_024879399.1, read as the reverse complement.
AAAAAAAAGTGCATTATTCTCCACTTAGCACGATCTGAACCCTAAAAGGGGTTGGTCAAAAAAATTTGGATTGTCCCCTATCAAGGCATAATAATTCAAATAATTAAAAAAATTTAAAAATGGTTGTTTTTAAATGAAAGTGAAGCTTTACATTCACAATGCTCATTTTGATCTTGGGGGTGAAGTGTGCAGAAAAAATTTGCTGGATGAAATTTAGCTTTGGTGAAAAGTTTTCAAAGGGCAAAAAAGATTTTAAATTTAA
>NW_024879399.1:0-251 GCF_018340385.1 Cyprinus carpio | reverse complement strand
TGGGCAGACCAGATATTGCATGTTTAAGTTAGTTTAAAACAAGTAATTTCCTGTCACCAGCAGTTGGCGGTATGATTATAACTGAAATATTGGCCTTAAGATCTGTTGAGACTAGGAATTTTATCAAACATGTGAAGTTTAGGGCAGATCAGACATTTCATGTTTAAGTTTCATTTATTGTTGNATTGTTGCCAGCAGGTGACGCTATAATTATAATTGAATATTGGCCTTTAGATGTGTTCAGGCCAGAG
>NW_024879398.1:310071-310152 GCF_018340385.1 Cyprinus carpio | reverse complement strand
TCACTTCCTGTTGCCAGTAGGTGGCGCTATGACTATAACTGAATTTGGTCATGAGTGTTTGTTCAGGATAGAACACCTATC
>NW_024879398.1:308533-308600 GCF_018340385.1 Cyprinus carpio | reverse complement strand
GTTAATGCTTTTTATTATTTTGCAAGGAGTCCATAACAGTGTTTAACAAGACACTTCCTGTTGCCAA
>NW_024879398.1:308081-308166 GCF_018340385.1 Cyprinus carpio | reverse complement strand
TAGCAACTTCCTGTTTCACGGCGAAACATCAAACTTTGTCAGGCCACCAGGGACACACCCCTTGACGAAAACTCAAAACCTTCGC
>NW_024879398.1:304316-307901 GCF_018340385.1 Cyprinus carpio | reverse complement strand
TTTTGTAGATCATGGTGTGTTACGTGTGTACCAATTTCATGCATGTCACGATGAAAGCGTAGCTCAAAGGCACTCCGTTGAAATTTAATAGGTGGTTAGCATCGAAGACATTTTGCCACACCCACTTCTGAAACTATATCAAGAATGTAAATTTTAGCCAGTTCTGATCGTGTGCAAAGTTTATTGAGTTTTGGAGCATGTTTAGGCCCTCAAAAATCACGACTCATTCGGGAGAGAAGAAGAAAGAAGAAGAAGAAGAAAGAAAGCGGGAGCAATTCCAAGAGGTTATACGCACTTCAGTGCTCGGAACTAATAATATGCAGGCGATTCCAGAGGGTCCTGCGCTGCAGTGCTTGGGGCCTAATAATAAACAAAGCAGATACAATGGGGTCACTCACACCGCCGGTGCTCATTGCCTAATTAAACCTGCAAGCAGCAATGAAGCGAGGCCTCGCACCCGGAGCTCACACCGCCATGCAGGTGGCTTTGGCAAAGCGAGCACGGCGATATATGCGTTTAATGTGGTAAATATAAGGCAGCTATGGTCAAAGCCATTTATATAAAGCAATCTTCCTGCTGCTCAGCTGGTGGGCGCTATGACTATAACTCAATTTTAGCATGTAGATTTCTTCTGTAGTCCAGTACCACTTTATCAAGCCAAGCATATGAAATTTAGTGCAGATTGAAATACATGGAATGTTTGATTGAGTTAATATAAAGCATGAGGTGTCCTATTGCCAACAGGTGGCGCTTTCTATGATTGAGAATAACGCTGAATATTGGCCTTTAGATCTTCTTCAGGCCATGACTCTTTCCAAATATTTGAAGTTTGGTGCAGATTGGACATTGCATGTTTAAGTTGAGTGTAAAAACAAGACATTTCTTTATTTACTTATTAGGTGAAGCTATGATTATAGTGGAATAATGACCTTCAGATGTGTTCAGGCCAGAACTCTTTTGGTTATGTGAAGTTTGGGGGAAGATCGGGCGTCTTATGCCAAGGTCAGAACTGACCAAAGGTATATTAAATATCGCCAGAATTTCTGGGAATAGTCTGCTGCAGCTTAAAAGCATGTCACTTCCTGGCGCAGCTTTCAGACGGCGCTTATAGCACATATCTGAACTAATGCGGCAATGTAGATATATTCAGGCTCAGGAGTCTTCTCTCAAACATGTGTAAGTTTGGGGCAGATTGGACACTGTATGTCTGGAGTTATAGCAACTTCACCTTTCTCATGTGCAAACATCCGAATTTTGTAAAGGCCGCTTACAGACACGCCCTTAAGCGAAACCTCAAGATCTTACATGCGGTGCTAACATCGCAAAAGGCCTTTGGAGATTACACTGACAAAGTTTGGTGTTGATCTGGGCAAATCTCTAGGAGAGTTACGTTCAAAAGTACAACCCCTGAAAATAGCAAAATGACACAAATTTTGCAGAGAAAATTCAAAATAACTGACTTCCCGGTTGGGATTCAATTTCGTACTAAGAGGGCTTTTTGTAGGTATTGGTGTATTTACATGTATTACGATTTTTGTACATGTCTCATTGAAAGCATTAGCTCGAGCGCACTCTGTTGAAAGTGTATAGGTGGTGGCTGTATCGGTGCATGTTTTCCACCGCAATGGAATATTGGCCTTCGGCTGTGTTCAGGACAGGACTATTTATCAAGCATGCTAGAGTTTAAGGAAGATCGGAAATTTTATGACTGAGTTACAACAACTTTTATTCCCCGTAGCGCGAGACATCAAACTTTGTCAGGCGTCATGGACTACGCTCCTTTACTTGAAAACTCAGATCTTCACAATTTAACATCCTTTACAGGCCTTTAGAATAGAGTGACTGGAAAAAAAAAAAATTTGGTGTATTAAAATTTCTGAATAGTTGTTGATAGACAAAACCATTGCCAGCGAAGCGCTATACTTGATAACTGAATATGGGCATGTCAATCTGTTCAGGTCAGGAGTCTTATCAAAAGTGAGGTTTTGGGCAGATTGGACATTGTATAATGCATGCATCCCAGCTTTAGTTTTTTTCTGTGGGTACTACAAAGTTACTACATGGGCTGAAATATGGGCTGTAAGTGGGTTTGTCCACGGGTTCCATGTTGGCCCCCAGCAACTTACTCATTTAGAGGTTCTTGCAGTTCACGGGAGGCTGCCATGAGTTTGGGCCCAACCAGGAATCATATCCACATGTGGCCCAACTAGGGATCAGCTCTGGGTTCCATCTAAATGAGAAGCAACACTACTAAACCGTTTTAAACGGTAGAGAACCCAGTGAGACTGAAATATGATTTCAAAATCAGCTTTATTTAACTGACCATCGTGTTATGTTTATGTCACAATGGCACAAAACTATTTAGAACCAGCCATGAGTGTTTGGGAGAAAGCTGTCCAACCCACTAACTGAGAGAACACGACTCGTCAGAAAAAAATAACGAGAACTACAAGGGCTAGATGCAGCAACTTATCTGCGCCTTTCAGTAAAATTTAAACTGCAGCCATCTTTTTGGTGTATTCTAGATGCCCTTTTGTCCCTCCCTCTCTGTCTCTTTGGCTCCAGTGAACCATTTTGACAGTGGCCTCTCAGCCCTCTTGCTGGTTGACCTCTGATGTCAGGGGTTGTTCTTGGTGAGGCTCTGCAAAAACAAATGAATTGTTAATACAAATTAATTAATATTACAAGGCAGGATGGTCTGATCAATTTGCCCAGATCAGTAGCGGCAAGATAATCACATTCTGGATGACTCAATTCAGTAGTTATTAAATTTGGCAGATCCTAACACACCACTCAAAATTTGATGACAATGAACTTTAGAACTGCAGTCATGTCATCAAAAGTGTAGAATTAATTACAAGGTCGCAAAGAAATATATACACATTTGGTGTGTATGTTCTAAGAAATGCTATGTGGAGGAACATTGTCTAATAGTTTAAAGCAACAAACCTGATATGATGTGTCACTTCTGTCTAAGAGCAGTCCAAACTCACAGCAGAAAGTGACAGGAAAATTTAGCTTGTGTGATTACCTTTTTTGTTGGTTAATTACCTTTGTAACAATGACCAATACCTCTAAGCATTTGTTAATCTTAGTTCATGTTAATTTCAGCATTTACTAATACATAGCAAAATAAAAAACATTTTTGTATTAATATAGCTTAATGGACCTGAGGAGCTAATATGAGATTAACAATGGTTAGTTGTTTTCATTAACTAATGTTAACAAAGAATAAAGGCTGCAACAAAAGCATGCAGCTCACTTTTGGCTGATGGTAGTTAATGCATTAACCAATGTAAACTTATTGTAAAGTGTCACCATCAAATTTAAGATCATTGTATTAACAGCAAAGTTTTTTTACTTAGTTAATTTATACCATACACAATGTTGAAAATCACGCAAATCTAAAGTTAAAGTTTTTTTTTTACTGACGGCCAAACAAATTGTACTCCAATGCCAGATCATTTGAAAAGATGTATTTCATCATTCTTCTCGTTCGTCATCTATACTTGTACGCCCACATCTGCCACCATAGCAACCTAAGGATGAGAGCCAAAGATAGAAAACAAAAAGAGCAATACGTAT